>NC_068995.1:15592836-15611460 GCF_001194135.2 Octopus bimaculoides
TAGGCAGACAGAAAGATAGATATACCAAGTCTGCAACGTATATAGAGTTCGTAAACTGCGTATCGTTTCATTTTCGTTTTCTCTTACATCACTCTTTGATTTTACTTCTCACTGGTAAAGGCTTTAACCCAAAACGTTGGATCCTCTTCTATTATTTTCATTAACAATGTTATTTTCATTGTACGGATTCTTTTAATACTATTGTATTTCTGCGCTTTTCCCCACCTCTGCACCATAGTCGTACGTTTTACCTTTCTAAATGTATGTATTATTCATTTGTTTCTCCCCTTGTTACCTGACAATCTTCCTCGTCTTATTTACGTGCTATACATACCCCACCCCAAACACATACGTGTCTGTGTATACATTCACACACACGTATAGTCCTTGTTACTATTTTATATACTCGCATTCTAATATGAAATACCATATCTTTTTTCCAAAAATCACCCCCTTGATTAGAAGTAAACAATGAAAAACTTGCACACATCCTCACTCTGTAATGACACTATGTGAAAGTCAGCTATGTTTCTGCAATTTTACACGATATTTGATATGTTATGTAGCTGTAGCCCCGGAAAGTGATTAATCAATAGCCTTGCAAGCATGAATATTTAGATCTAAAAGTATGGGAAAATTGTATTAGCTTAACATGAAAAAATTAACCCCGCTTTCAGTTAGCCATTTATTTTCATGCACTAAATCATCGCATTTATAATGGATTGCAATTCATTTAATGTATATGTTTACTATCTTTAATTTTTAACTTGCTTTGGTCATTAGACTGCAGCCATGCTGTTGCACCACATTGAACAGATTCTAGTCAAATAAATACACCCTAGTACTAAAAACCCAATACCAGTTGTCAAGCAGTGGTGGGAAAAACACAGACACAAAGGCACACACATATATATATATATATATATATATAAGTCAGTAAATAGAGGGGTTGTGTTAACCGCACGTGGAGAAATAATAGGAAAATGAAAAAAAGCCAGAATGCTGAACTGGAAGCACACTTCAACAAAGATTCCTTCCAACCGGCTTTCACTGCGAAGAAGCAAACCATCAAGAAGGAGAACGAAAACGTTTTCCCACACATCCCACTGATGCAATGCTGAGACAAGTCACTGAAGCTGTCTGTTTACAGGAATACAAACCCTCTCTCAACCGTAAATGCGAGTAGGGTAACATCCAGATTCCACTCGGGAGTACACCTCTATAATCACCCTCCTCTCTCTTTTACATGTGGAATTCCTTTCCCTACATACATGTTGAGATGCATAATACATACATATAATACATACATATTATGCATCTCAACATGTATGTAGGGAATAGATATATATACATACATGTATATATAGATATATATACATACATGTATATATAGATATATATACATACATGTATATATAGATATATATACATACATGTATATATAGATATGATAGGCTTCTTTCAGTTTCCGTCTACGAAATCCACTCAAAAGGTTTTGGTCGGCCCTAGGGTTAGTAGAAGACACGCGCCCAAGGTGCGATGCAGTGGAACTGAACTCGAGACCATGTGGCTGGGCAGCAAAAAGGCACTGCCTATCTCGTCTACCAAAGGGGATATACCTGAATATTATGTATACTTGAATAGGGATATTGACTCAGACATATTCATGCAAATATATGTAAATACCCACGGGCTGGCTCAGTGAGGAAGATACAATATCTGGCAGAAACATTAGCACGCCGGACGAAATGCATAGCAGTATTTCGTCTGCTGCTATGTTCTGAGTTCAAATTCCGCCGAGGTCAACATAAACGACTTAATCCGTTTGTCTGTCCTTGTCTGTCCCCTCTGTGTGTAGCCCCTTGTGGGCAGTAAAGAAATAAGATACAATATATTCCCTGAGTAATGAAAGAGAATAGGTTGAAAACGTACGAAAAGCATTGTAGGAAATTATAAAACTGATAGAAGTAATGTTTAGTACACATATATACATAAAAGTACGATAGTATCACATTGCCTATATGACTCTGTTTAATATAGATACATATATTGAGGCGGTGAGCTAGCAGAACCCGAGCTGGCATGCCGGACAAAACGCTTAGTGGCATTTCGTCCGTCTTTACGTTCTGAGTCAAATTCCGCCGAGGTTGATTTTGCCTTTCATCCTTTCGGACTCGATAAAATTAGTAACAGTTGAACACTAGAGTCGATGTGATCAACGTACCCACTCCCCCGAAATTTCTGGCTTTGTGCCAAAATTTAAAACCAATATACATATACAAATATATATGCGTGTATGTATGTATGTATCTATCTATCTGAATATGTATGTATGTGTCTGTTTGTGCGAATGTAAGTGTGTGAATATTTATCGATGTACTGAATATGCGACAAGTTACCACAGGAATTAAGGGTTCAATTTTCACTTACGTTAAACTCCCATTCTCATATTATGCAGATTCAAGTTACAACATAGTACCAAGAGCCGCATATAGTTAAAGTGAACGAAACTCTATATAACTACATACATAGATGTTTGTGCGTGTATTTTCATTCATATTCGACTAGTATGTTACTTAATTACGTAACGTCAACAGCTATACCAATCTTTCTAATATCATAAGATCTACACCTACACACTTAACTTTCTTAGAGGTGATAACGGCTTCTGCATCAAAGGATGACGAAAGTTATTAAATGATATCTTCAGTGAGGATCAGTGCACTTAATATACATAAAACTTGGGGTTCTTAACACGAAGTTTTTCGGGAAACTCTTAGTGAATGAGAAAATAAGAAATAAGCAAAGATTAATCATATACCGGTTGATAGGTTATTGGGGATTCGGCTCATTATTATTATGTTGACATTTGCAGTATATACATTTAACTGTTTATGGCCTATATCCTCTAAATATTTTTGTCCTTTAGCTCTTACTCAAATTGAGTCGCTAGAGCGTATAAAATGACATGCAGGAATTACTCTGGAGCTCCGAGATCAGATCTTGCAAAGATTAACCTTACATTTCACTCTTTCAGAAATAAGTTTCTAAATCAGACAGTAGATTATCGGAATTATTAGGACATCAGTCATGATAATTTGTGGTGTCTTTTCCGGGTCTTTGTGTTCTGTCGGAAGTTACTACGATGACACTGGTATCGAGCAATAAACAGCCACTATCATTTTCTTGTACACCAATGACCTAGGGAAGGCAGGTCTGCATGGAGAACAACTCCTGTTCGTTCATAAGAAAACTTTCTAAGGCTGAGCTTTGAAGGGGAAATTTCGAGATGTAGAAACACTGTGTTGAAGATCCATTGTTGCACGAAATATCAGGGGGAACTAACAACCCTGATCAAGTATTAAAAAATTCTTTGGAATCAGAACTTACCATCTTTGAAAAGCGAATATCTAGATGGGTTTCAGCAGTTATTCAAACCGAATTAGCATATTCATCTACATGTATGTATGTATGTATGTATGTATGTATGTATGTACACACACACACACACACACACACACACACACACACACACACACACACACACACACACACACACACACACACACACACACACACACACACACACACACACAGATATATATGAAGGGGCGTGTATGTGTGAGTATTTTGAGGATTTGGGTGCGTGCGCATGTACGTGTGTGCCATGTATATATTTGTATTTGGTGATAGAGTAAAGATGTAAACATAAGCAATCAATAAACAAAACAAAACAAAACAAACAAAAATCAATAAAGCGATGGATTGGAACGAAGTCCTTTCTAATATTTATTTCAGCCGATGTGCACAGATAATCGTAAAATGCAGCGAACCAGTATGTAAACAACGGCGCTATTGTACACACAATGTGATATAAAATAATTCATATGACAATGATATAAAAACCAAGTATTGAGACAGATTCAATCAGCAACATCCTTTATATTTCCTAAATGTTTAGTCGAATGTCAATATTAGAATTGTTACACTGTTTGACGACAGATGGCGTAGTTATGGATGTGTGGTTAAGAAATTCGTCTCGTAACTGGTCGCTTTCGGATTGGAAACCACACTGTGCATTCTTTAGGCAAATGGCTTCAGCCATGGCTTAGGGGAGAGAGAGAGAGAGCGAGCGATAGAGAGCTAATTACAAAGTTAATTAGAGAAAAGAGAAGGGGAAAGAACTTAGTAGATAGACAAGGGATACAGAAATAAATTGATAGACATAGATATACTTCACAATAAACCAGTCAACTCAGGTAGTAAGAATGAGTTGTGCCTGTTTATTCAAAAGGCCATCCTTGTCACACTGAAAACTATGTTAAGGGAACGCGTGTTTGTGGAGAGCTTAGCCACTTGCACGCTTTAATGGGATCAACTGGAACACTCGTCGTCGTAACGCCGCAGTGCCAGTTTGATATATTTATATATATATATATATATATATATATATAATACAAATGATATATGAGCATATGCATGTATAAATACATATGTACATACCTACATTTACATGTATATATAGATGCATATCCGGGTACAGGACGTCAAAAAAGGAACGGGAACATAAACAAAGCACAAAGAACGGACTTTTTTTTTACGGACAACAAAATGAACACATAGGAAAACAGACGAGCCACTTATGAAACTTTTCCTTCATCAGCTGCCTCTATTCTAAACTAGGCGTTTCGAAGATATATATATATATATTTAAATAATAAGGGTGATAGATTAGATATTAATTTAATTAACAGCGATTTAAAACCAGTGGCCTAGCATAAAGAAAATTCTGAAAATTCAGAAAAATTATATTACATACATGTGAGAAGGGATGACCACTAAGTGGACATGCATTATGTTAGAAATCGACCATCAATGGTCAAACCACAAAAGAAAAAAATGTTCTCCAGGGAAATTCAGCGCACACCAGAACATAAACGGGCAAGACAAATGAAAATATACAAAAATAAAGAATTAGTCGTAGACCAGGTTTCGCACACTAATGGATTAATGCAATTTTTACTTACATAACCCATCCGAGGCTCATCAGTTCCCTAGAGAACATTCTTTTCTTTTGTGGTTTGACCGTTGATGGTCGATTTCTAGCATAAAGGATGTCCACTTAGTGGTCATCCCTTCTCACACACATATACATATATATATATATATATATATATAGACATACACATCACTGGCATTCCGTCGGTTCCGACGATGAGCATTACAGTTGATCCGATCAACGGAACAACTTGCAAGTGCCTGAGCACTCCACACACACACTAATTTTCTGGCACTCCTGGTTTAAACTCGTGCCGGATTAACACCTTTGCTGGATTAATAGAGATGAATTCCTTGCAGACCACCACTACGTTAGGAATAACTATTTAGCTACCTTCATGACAAACGCTTTGCATCCATTAGAAATATGTTATACAGGTAGAAGAAATAGGTAAATTCAAATGTGTACTTATTTTATCAGCCTCGAAAGGATAAAAGGCAAAATCGACCTCGGTGGGATTTGATCTCAGAATGTAAAGACGTACGAAATGCTGGGAAGCATTTTACCCGGTGAAGCATTTTACTCGCGTCCTTGATAATTATAATAATTATAATAATAGCTTGAAATTTTGCCACAAGGGCAGCAATTTTTGTGGAGAGGGGATGAGTCGATTACATGACCCCACTGTTTAACTGGTACTTATTTTTTTTATGAACGGCGAAAAAGTGAAACGCAAATCGACTTCGGCAGAATTAGAACTCAGGACGTAGCTATTTTGGGAGAAGGGACTAGTCGATTACATCGACACCAGTGTTTCACTGGTACTAAATTTATGAAATGCAAAGTCGACCTCGGCGGAATTTGAACTCAGAACACGAAGACAGACAAAATACCGCTAAACATTTCACATTTCGACCAGCGTGCTAACGATTCTGCCAGCTTACTACTACTACTACTAATAATAATTCCTATGTTCTATCAGGGCATCGTTTCAAGGTGACTTGAGAATAAGGAACTCAAAGCGGTTGGTCTTAGACTTATATGCAGTATGTTTTATTAAAAATAACGTGTCCGATAATGTATATTTTGTTTCCTCCGAAGCCACAGGCTGGACTCTGCGTCACTAAAGGGTTTTCGGATGAAGTAGAATTGACATTTTACAATATCTTTCCCCCCACTGCAAACATACCCACACTCACGCATGAGAGTTCGTGTGCATGTGTGTCCGTGTGTTCGGAATCTATGTAAAATTCCGTTTGAATTTCAGTGTCGATGGATCAATCTTTATGCTGCATTCTCTTCCATTATTCTGTGTATGTATATGTGTGTGTATATATAATATATATATATATATATATATATATATATATATATATACGTACATACATGCTCACACAACCACACACCTACACAATGTATGTTTGTATGTACGTGTCTACGTATATATAGATATATATATATATATACATACGTCTATGTGTGTTTGTGTGTGAGTGTGCGCGCGTGGATGTGTGTGTATGCTTGTGTATGTGTACAGAGAGTTAGAGAGAGAAATATCTCGGGGCTGATAAGCTGAAATCTGTTTCATATTTAAACCAATCTTTTAGTCAAATCATTTTATTGACAACAAAATTAAACCATAAAAAAATTCTAAAAATAACATTCTCTTGAATCGAATTTATCCAGAAACCGTGTAAAATCATCTGATTATTTCTTTGCAAATAATTGGAAATTCCTTATCTGTTTCTATTTATACCAATAGTTTTGCTTTCCTCGTATAATATTTCCAATTCCAGCTATTTTGTCTAAATTCTTGCGAAGTCGGTTTGTATTAAAATATGAATCGGGTGAAGACAAAGCTAACATGTAGAATGCAAGCTGAGCTGAAAATAAACAGCGTTTAACATAGCGATAAAGGAAACTAACGGAAGGGAATGCAGTAGAATCGTTGATGCCTTTGCACTGAAATTCAAACATCATTGTATGTGAAAGATCTCTCTCTCTCTAACACACGCACACACACACACATTTCTGTGTTCTGCACGCTTGTTTGAGAAGCGGACCGGATATATGCGCGAGGTTCTCAGAAGTATTCGGGATCTGTGTGAAAGTTGATAGGCACCTGCCATTTCTCTTTGGTTGGAAAGGAGGGAGCTGGGCATTTTACAATGTACTAAAAGAATTCTGGTGCTGAAGGGTGACTTTTCTTTTGTAAATAACACGTACGTGGGTGGCACACTATGAACTACAATACACCAAACAGTTACTGAGAAGGTCATACAAGGTAGCTTCTAACAAATCTACAGATCATAGTTGTAGAACCGTAAAGTCAGAAATATATTCTGAACGACGAATTGGCAGGACCTTCTGAGCGGCGGATAGAATGCCTAGCAGTATCTATTTCGACTTTATGCACCTTAAGTTCAAACCACCCCGAAGTCAAATTTCCTTTGTTCACTTCTTGGCCGATAAAATAGTATCGGTTCAGGGTGGTGGATTGTTGAAGCTTAAATATTATCCACCTGTTTTCCAATCCTCATTATGTATTCCATCACTCCTCCACATTGTTTTGGCAAGAGGTTGTCTAAGATGTTTCTCGATGTGCTAGAAATCAGTCTTCTTTTATTTGACGGAAGCCATGCTGGGTCACCATTTTGAAAATGAATCGTCAAATGAATCGACTCCAGTACCTTAATTTTTGTAAGCCTGGCACTAATTCTATCGGTTTCTGTTGCCGAACCGCTATGCTACTATGACACAAACACACCAACACCAGTTGTTTACCTGTGGTGGCTGGGACAAACATATACATAAATACGACGAGCGTGTTTCAGTTCCCGACTACCAAATCCTCTCACGAGGTTTTGGTCGACCAAGGTTATAGTAGAAGACACTTGCCAAGGATGTTATGCATTATGAATGAACTCAGCAAGCTTCTTACCACACAGCTGCGACCGCTGAAACTATATTTTGTTGCCTTGAAAGAGGAGTGATATATATAGTTCAAAATGCACAAAAGGAAAGGTTGGTCATAGTTGGAATGCTTTTGACCATGAGACCCTTCGATTCATCACTGCGCGGAATTAAGCAATTATAGAGACATTAAAGCTAATGAAGGGGTTGATAAAGAATCGAGCAGTTCTATGCGCTCTAATGTCTTATTAGCAGGTTGTTCTTCCCCACTACGACGTGAAGGCAGTACGATCATATCAAAATAAAAGTCACATTAGACAGCTTAGAACTGTGTATAGAAACAAAGTGAGTGATGGTGAACAGAAGGCTTCTGATCATATGCTTGCTCGACCATAGCTGTCCTGGGGTTAAACAACAACAGCAGCAGCTTCTTTACCGAGCAAACTATTCACTCCTATCTACAATAATCATAAAAAAAGAACATATTCAAATGTCCTATAACTCAATAGAAATTACACCCGGAAAACGCTGTTCGAATTTTGTTAGACATCGTTCACTCGTTCTAGATCTTAACCACTTTAAAATTGATAGGAAACATCATTAATGGATAACTTGGATAGCTTCTGTTATTGAAATTTCATTATGTTCTTTTATCATTCAGCAACAAAAGTCCTGAAAAGTCACATCTATTGGTGACAGCTATTTTTCTATGTCACGGAGAAGAAATAAAGAAATGAAATAAATATAAAAACTGTGACCAAAGAGATATCGTTATATTTGATATAATCTAAATCTTTGGCAGAAATTCATGTAACTTTATATGCCAAATTAAACGTTTCTTCCTAATGTTTTTGGATTTATTTTAAAATATCGTTCAAGATATCTTCAATATTTTACCTTTTCTTAACGTGACGAGCTGGCAGAATGGTTAGCACGCCGGGTGAAATGCATAGCAGTATTCCGTCCATTTTTACATTCTGAATTTAAATTTCGCCGAGGACGAGTTTATCTTTCATCTTTTCGGATTCGATTAAATAAGACTTACTCCTTCCTCTGAAATTGCTGGCCTTGAGCCAAAATTTGAAATCAATGTTTTTACTTTTACTGACGATGATGTATCGGTAGAAACTTTTGAGCTTCAAACATAAACCCTTGAAATATCGGCTTCTTACCTTCTGAATTAAAACCCTCCAAAGTTAAATTTATGTTTTATCCTGTCGAGGTCGATAATATGAAATATGTTTCAAGTACTGGGAACAATATAATAGACTGTTCCTTTCTTCTAAATTTATTGTTTTGTGGCCGCTGTAAGAAATCAATATATTACCATTTCTTATACGCCATTCTCAAAGTTCTATAATTTCGTCAGCATTACCTTCATATAAAGGGGAAATTTGGAAGTAGGTATTTCGGAATATTGCGGCACCATTACTAATAATATTCGCTTTTATATTGATGGCAAAGCTATGTGGCCTAGTGGTTAAGATGCTGCACTTTCGATCGTGGATTCGATCCTTAGATCGATTCGTGATGTGCTGTGTTCTTGAGCAAAACACTTCTTTTCATGTTGTTCCGCTCCACTCAGTTGTAAACAGACAACTCTGCGATGGACTTTCGTCCCCTTCAGGCGAAATGTTGTGATCTCGACCCCTGTACGCCAGGTAACCGACTCTATGAATGCTAGGATTCGAAACAATATTTACTTACGCTGATGATATATAGATGTTTTCGATCTAGTTTCGATTCTTTGCCATCAAATTTGATTGCAAAGAATTCAAATTTGATGGCAAAGAATCCAAACTAGATCGAAAACATCTATAATCACTGATGTTATTAGTTTCCTTTGCTTTAAATGACTGCACTTTATATGTGTCGACATGACGATACTTCACCCCCCCATAAGGAAGGAAAATATTCACTGTCATTTCTGAGTATAATTTAATAATCTGGTGACTGTCAATAAATACAAAATGGTAATCTTTTACTTCTGGTATCTCTCCAATATAATGAACAGCTCTCAGTTTATACATAACCTCAGTGATTTCTCCCCAAAGCTTTATTTTTTTTCAATATCAGTACAACCTTAGCCATTAACTTTCTTTTTAGAATGTAAAATATTCTTGACATCGTGCAGATGTTGATCTCTATAAATCATCTGGATTAGTCCAAACCATATGCTTTGTTCAAGTGAGCTAATTAAGATCCATCTCGTTTTCTTTATAATCTGGTATGACAAGGATTTTTGCAGTCAAGGACCAACTTTAAGCGAAGAAGGCCTCTGGAAGTGAATTAATGCAAGTAATTGCCACGGAATGTAATACAAGCAAATTACAAGACCTGGTTTCCAGAAATGCGTTTATTTTAATTATAAAGCAGTCATTTTTCAAATCTGCGAAGTCATATTAAATGATCATATCTAATAATCTCGGCCATTTCAGATGACTTTCAGATGGAAGCGTCGACCTAATCAAACCTTTAGTGTAATCTATTGCATTAAATTCCTTCTTTACCACCTTCTAATTATATAACGGCCATTGTTCTATTCTGAAATTCATCTGTCTTCACATTATTAGAATTAATCTTTAAACTTCCTTCTATGCTTTTCGCCCCCACCTCTCGCTCACTTACTCTATCTCTCTTTCCTTAAAGCGTAAACAAATATTATTATATGCAGGTCTTCGAGTCAATGGCAATTTGCTGGAAATAGCAGCTAAATCTACCGCAAACTAGTAAAAGAAAAAAAAGCGATAGGAAGAAAAGGAAAGGACACACCGGATTACGTAGTTTAAGATAGACCTAAATATAAAAGTTGGCATGGACACATCTGGCATGCTTCTGATTAGGGTAAACCTGGAACTAAACAACAACAACGATAGTGATGAAGGCGACGACGGCAACTTACATAGTTTTATAGCGAATGTTTCTTGACCTTTTTTTTAAACTCTTCATTCCGACATGATGTTGGACAGTTTAAGTGTCAGCTCAACCAAACAAACTTAACATATCGTAATCACTCAATTTTGTCACTGTTGGAGAGCCTCTCACAACGTAACGATCTCATCCACAAATTATGGACAATGCCTTCTATATATATATATATATATACATATATATATAACGATACAAATTAGAAGATATTTTTCTCAGACATAGAATTGCCGTTAAAGCGGCAGAAATACTGGGTAGATTACCCTTACAAAGCAGAAAAATTTGTAAACATCCAGTCGTAGATTCGAACCCACATCCCTCAAAGACTCTAGCTGTGTGCTTTACCATTAGGTTAAACAGCCCGCTGACAAATTCACCTGCAATTTTAGACGCTACATAGCTAATGTACAAGGACGTATATTAATATAAACCAGCTATGTGTATATAGGTGTCGAAGTAATCCTGATGTCTGTTTGACAGCTGATGATAAATATACACGCTTGATGTACTTATTGACTGTGAAATTTTATATCATGTTTTATGATAGTTCTAATTGTCCTTCACTGAAATTAAAGTTCTCAAGGAATTAAACTAGTTCCAAGTTTCTTGGTTTCTTCGTTTTTGGCGGTTTTGTTGAATATATGCATGGATGTGTGTATGTTGGTATGTGCATACATACGTGTCTCTGTATACATGGTAAGCAGCTTGGTTCTCAACCATATGTTTTCGGGTTCGGTCTCACTGCATGGAACATTGGGCAAGTATCTTCTACTACAGTCGCGGAGCAACCAAAGCCTTGTGAGTGGATTTGGTAGATGGAAATTGAAAGAAGCCCGTCGTATATATATATATACATGTAAATACCTGTTTGTGTCTGTTTGTCCCCGTTACCGCTAGACAACGGGTATTGGTGTTTACGTCCCCGTAAATTACCGGTTCGGGAAAAGAAGCTGATAGTATAAGAAACCAGACTTTAAAACTATGGGGGAGATTCAATCGACTACAAATTCTTCAAAGTGGTGCCCCAGTATGTCCGCTGTCTAATGACTGAAATAAATAAGACATATGTATGTATGTATGTGCGTGTGTGTATTTTCAGTTAAGGGAGCTGTCATATTTATAGAAATAACTTACCTGCCAATGGAATTATTTGCGATGCTCGAGTCTTAGGTGGTTTTGCTGCAAGACAAAACAAAAAATAGAAGATACATTTCTGTTAATGATACATTTTCACAACTGTTATATAGTAGAAGAAAAGGAAAAAGACATTTAATCAAAAGAAAGAACAGCAATTCAACTTGTAGGCTTATGCTTTATTTATAATGTGTTAATATGTTCCTTGTATTTCATTGTCTTTATTTCATTGTATATAGTGAAAAAAAACGCGTGAGCGTCGAAACTAAAGGACTTATATTATTTTGTGAGTTTGGATAATTTTGTGTGCCTATGGGGAAAATATTGAAGTACCAGGAGTAGTCTTTCATTGTTCAATGTCATGACTAAAGAGACATTCCCGTTATGTTAATTCGAGCCATACAAGTACAGTGACGTGACTACCTTTCAACCGCGAATCGAAACCACAAAGAAGACTTGTGTCACCAGGAACTTATCTTTTGATTTATTCGCGCCGCCAAACAGAAATAAACAATCTTATCTTAAATGAGTAAGTAAATACTTGCGAAGTAAGTTTCTCGAGTGCTGACATTGCAACGCAGCTTCAATTGCTTTTTCTATTTATGTGAACAATAAAATTCTTATTTTCCTCTACATAAAAGTAAAGACCCCCCACCAAAGAGATCGCTCGATCTACTAGAAATACTAGGCCAATCTTCTACAAGCCATATCCTACCGTTAAACACTCACGCACACATTGTAGTTCTGTGCACACACGCACACTATGTCTGAAAAAAAAAATGGTTGCTTATGGTTGCAACGTCATTAATCGTAGAAATTCACTCTGAAACTAAGCAATAACAACAGCATGACCACGTAGTACGATGCCAGACAGGCGAGTCTACGTGATTAATTGACTTTCTAGAAATAACTACCGAATCTTCCTCAAGCCATACCCTGCAGTCTTAACCTCTTAACATATTATCCTGTACATTTTCGTTCAGAGATGTCTACTAAATATATACATGAACGAAAATATACGTTTACTATACTCTGAAGTATCTGCCACTTATTTCTAATCCGAAATATTTCGTTCATGATGTTATTCCCGTTTTTTATCATTTCTATCAGTGACTTCATAATAAATCATAACTGACCCAGAATAATTTGTGTACTTAGTCTTCTTTATATACAAATTCAAAGTGAGGGCGCAATGGCCCAGTGGTTAGGGCAGCGGATTCGCGGTCATAAGATCGCGGTTTCGATTCCCAGACCGGGCGTTGTGAGTGTTTATTGAGCGAAAACACCTAAAGCTCCACGAGGCGAACCCTGCTGTACTCTTTCACCACAACTTTCTCTCACTCTTACTTCCTGTTTCTGTTGTACCTGTAATTTAAAGGGCCAGCCTTGTCACACTGTGTCATGCTGAATATCCCCGAGAACTACGTTAAGGGTACACGTGTCTGTGGAGTGCTCAGCCACTTGCACGTTAATTTCACGAGCAGGCTGTTCCGTTGATTGGATCAACTGGAACCCTCGTCGTAACCGACGGAGTGCCAACCACCATACAAATTCAAAATAAATAACAAGAGAAAATATATTTTTTGTATGGAAGTTGAAAACAAAAAAAATGTATGTTAAGAGGTTAAAAAGGAGACGTTGGACACCGGGTTTCCGAGTACCCAGTTCGATGAAAGTTAATCTTGGGATAAGCAACAATATAAACAGTGGCATAGTTTTAATGTGTGCTGCCCGGGGCAGCTTTTGAGTTTGTGTCCCCCATGCCTCGACCCCTGTGCAGGATTATACAGCATGTCTAAAAGTACAATCTCCGTAAAAATGTTGCCCGGGGCAGACAGTTTTGTTCACCCCCACACCCAGCTACGCTACTCGATAATACTACCAACAAGAAAAAGAGGAAGAACAATAGTAATCTCCGACTTTAAGCTTAATTAAACACAATCACGTGGTATAAGTCCTGACAACCCACACACATATATCATATCATGATAGCGTCATAGTTAAGCTGTGTCTGGAAACTGATATGTTTAAAACATAACGAAAAAACAAACAGTACATCAAAGCTGTACAGATAACAACTATCATGGTGGCTGCTTAGTATTCTACAGATGAAATCTAAAGCTTTCGTTTGATAATAATCTAATATTGGATGAATGAAACACCATTGACTTAATCAGTTATTGCTTGATTAACATATCTTCGGTTTTATTTTCAATCAAACGTAAAAAAAATCCCATCGAAATGACAAAAACAACCAAAATATAAAAGAAACAACAGTTTAAAATTACAACTTATAAAGCAAACATTATTCTTGTTACATTCCGTCCCCACCACTTCTTCAATTGAATTCTGTAATAATTTATTGTAATAATATTTCCATAAGCCATTGTTTGGTGCAACTGTTAGGGCAATGGTTATCAACAATTTTTTTTTCCCTATGGATCGCCTTGATTAGTTCTTCTTTGCTCTGTGGATCCCCCCCCCCATTTCCATTCGATGTTTAAAAACTAGTTTTTTTTCTTTTACTTGTTTCCCTCATTAAACTGCGGCCATGTTGGGGCTCCGCCTCGAGGAATTTTAGTCGAACTAATCGACTAATTTTGAAGCCTGGTACTTATCCAATAGGCCGCTTTTGCCGAAATGCTAAGTCTGGGGGACGTAAACGCACCATCACCAGTTGGTGGCGGGGGACAAACAAAGACACACACACATACACATATATATATATTGATAGTCAATGGCCGGATAACTGAAGAGATGTTGGCATCCGAAACTCGGAGTTTTATCATGGCTACCGAATAAGTGTCACATATTTTTACAGATATATATATATATATATATACGACGGACTTTTTTCAGTTTGTCTACCAAATCCATTCACAAGAATTTGTTCGGCCATAGACGATAGAAAAAAAGGCACTTGCCCAAGGTGCTACGTAGTGAGATTGAACTCAGAACCCTGTGGTTGGGAAGTAAATTTCTTACAACATATCCACGCCAGCACCTATTCTTTAGATGCTTCTTTCAAAATTCCTGTTTTGTTTAGCACCCATTCACTTGTGTAGGTTTCTAATAGAACCCTCTGAGGGAACATAAGAGAGACAGAAACCTAGCTGTCTCGTGCAATAAATAAATTTTAAGCATTTTTTTTTTTTCATGGACCCTTAAAATAGTACTCTGTTTTTCCAATTTACTGTTTTGCTTGTGTGGAATCCTAAAACTCTTATTCGATTCCTCAGCATCGGCCTCGGTTGAGAATCACAGCGTTAGAGTACCGGACCACAAAATTTATCTTGCAGTGATCGGTTACGGCTATTTTACGTTCCCAGTGTATATCTCACCGAGGATAGGCTATTATTTTTCCGGTGACGATAAAATCGAATATTGGGAGTCATTATAATTTATTACTACCATATCAAACAAATTTGTGGTTTCGTTTTCATGTTGAAAATTTTATAAACAATGAGTGGTAGAGGATAATGAATCGGCTGATGGACAAAACTCTTCGCAGTATGAAAGGCAAAATTAGGCGGCGAGCTGGCAGAAACGTTAGCACGTTCTGAGTTCAAATTTCGCCGAGGTCGACTTTGCCTTTCATCTTTTCGGGGTCGATTAAATAAGTACCAGTTACTCACTGAGGTCCATGTAACCGACTTAATCTTCTTGTTAGTCCCCTGGGGGCAGTAAAGAAATAAGAAATGTTAGCACACCGGGTGAAATGCTTAGCGGTATTTCGTCTGCCGCTACGTTCTGAATTCAAATTCCGCCGAGGTCGACTTTGCTTTCCATCCTTTCGGGGTCAATAAATCAAGCACATTTGAAATAATACCGGGTATTAGAAAGAGATAATACTATTGTGACGTCACTGTACCCCAACCGATCTACCACTTCGCCTGTCGACGGATTCCTATGTTTAGGCAGTGATTTGAAGCTTTTCTGTACTATGCTTCCCATTGCATTTAAGAATAGATCGGCAATCGATTAAATTGTTCTCAACCAACATTTTATTGATCTTCGGAAGGATGTAAACGTGAGCTTCACGGAATTTGAACTCCATCCGTATAGAAACAATTCTGCTAATTCAGTTTTTCTTTCATTCACACGAAAGATTCTTTTCTTTTCGCATACAAACATCTTTGCAAGTGTTTTTCAATGAAACATTCATACTTTCCCACGGCTAGATGTTTTCTTAAAAACCACAATACGTAAAACTATTTTTATAGTTAGCTTAAATAAAAAATGCAAACAATTTCTTTTTCTTCTTGGTGCAGAAGGTTCGAGAAAGAAAAAAAAATGTTCAATTCAAAAATAGTCATTAGTTGGAAGATTGAATTGATTTGGGTTTTAGATGGGAAATTTCATACAAAGTATTTCTTTTATAGCAAGACGAGTTTGCGTTTAGTTGTGGTCACTGAGGTGAAACTAATATTTTGCCAGGATGTCACGATATAATTGTGATAATCAACAGATTCCTCTCGTCTTCTATTCTTTTTTTAATTCTAAATCGGGCTACAAAACTGTAAAGCTTTCAGATTTGGAGAACAAACAGAGACGAAGCAAAAATAGACTTCAATAATGTTTTCATTAATTGTGTACACTTTGCATACTGCTGTTAAATAAAAAAAACTTGGTTGATACTTCTAGCAGGCCGGGCAGCGGATAAAGGTTGACAGTCTTATGCTGGTTCGTACTATAGATTTTGCCACTTCTGCTGTCTTTATTTCTTTGCTAATTTCAGCTCGAGAGGTGTAGTCACAGCCGTTGTATACAGTTCCAGTAATATATATATATATATATATATAGATATACGTGTGGCCATAAATTAAAGTACGAGTTAAGTCCAGGGTTTGATGTAATCGTTTGGATAACTTTGACACCCAAACATTTTCAAGCATGAGGCTGCGGCAGAAAATCCCAAACGAATTATCTTAGTAGTGCTGTTTGCACTTGAAGGTGAACGAGAACGTAAAACACAACAATTGTATTCCTGTAAAAAGCGGAGACATCAGGTAGGATTCGAAAGACTTTGCGATTAAAAAAAATTCAACAACATATGATGTTGAAGATATATACAATTGAGTCAACGAAAGAGAATGTAACGGTGAGGAGTTTGAAGACAATGATGACTCAAGAAAGCGTAAATGATATGCGGTGTAATATCTGTAGTCGAGAATCGAAAGCGGTCACGGATTTGAATTACAGACGGTTTACTTCAAGAGCACTCACTCAAATCAGGGCTACTTTTTCACTAGTTCAAGGTTACCTATAACTTATAAAAAAAAACAAGTATTGTACGTAAAAACAGCGTAGATTTTCCTTTTAACTTCTATTGAATGTGGCTTTAAGTGCCACGTGATTATGTTATTAGTTTAAGGTCATCAGTTGGATTATCAGCCTAAGTACATGAACATATTTAGAAATTCAGGTTAGAATACAATGGTGTTATACAAGGCTTTTATTTTACAAATGCTAGTCCTCTTGAAAACATTAACACCAGGGAGTGTTGGTTTCGCCAAATTATAATTCCAAGGAGAGAATTTTGAGTTCTAGGAAAAAAGAAAACAAGCTAAAGCAATCAACGCCTGTGTCCTTAAATGTTATCTGTAGTATTAAGTGATTGAATGTATACACGCATCTTCATATTCTAACGTGGGTTTCTAAATATTTTCGTATGCATACGCTGTTAATCGTCCTGTTGACCTTAACAAAGTAAGTGCTTAGTGAAAAGGCACTTAAAAGCTGATGCCAAACGATGATTTAAGTTTTATGTTAAACATAGTCTAAATAGGATTTTAATTTTTCGATAGAAGTTAAAAGGAAAACCTACATTTTTCTATATACAATTTCCTTTTATACAAGGCGTAAGTGGCCTCCAACCTCTTCTTGGAGCGGATCATGAGCGATGTTGTTGAATCTAAGATTTGCTGATGCCACTGATGGGGTTTCAGGAAGGGAAAGACGAGTAGGTGGAATTAGCCAGTCACCTTAATTGAGCTTCCACTAAGTTTAGAATAAGAATTAGTGCCGAAACCACCCACCAAAATTATGGCAAATGCCAGCGGTACCATTTTAACAGATACTTCTGTACCAGAGCAGAAACTAGAGATAGGGAGCCAAGGTTGCAGTTTAAATGCTTGGCGGATAAATATTAGTCCCTAATTTTGGCACAAGGCCAGTAATTTTGAGGTAGGGGATAAATCGTCTGCATCGACCCAAGTAATCAGCAAGTACTAATTTAATCGAGCCCGAAAGAATGAAAGATAAAGTCGACTAGGGCGGAATTTGAACTCAGAACGTAAAGACAGACGAAATACTGCTAGGCATTTGTCTGGCATGCCAACTCACCGCCTTTCTGGGAGCAAATATTAGTGACAAATGATCAAGAACTGAGATCCTTCAAAGAACCGGACAGATAATAACAACACTAACCATATTGAATATGGAGAGATGAAGATATATCATCATAAAAAACAAAATCAGACCCTCGTGTGCGTTGTTACTTTCACTTTCCTGTAGGTATATATATATATATATATATATATATATGATTTCTCAATGCAGATATTCAGATAAATATAGAGGTACTGGAAGTGAGATGCTATTACAGCATCTTAAGCAACTCGTACTTGGATCACGTCACAAATAAGTGG
>NC_068995.1:15611470-15613224 GCF_001194135.2 Octopus bimaculoides
GCTCTTCCGATCTATATATGATTTCTCAATGCAGATATTCAGATAAATATAGAGGTACTGGAAGTGAGATGCTATTACAGCATCTTAAGCAACTCGTACTTGGATCACGTCACAAATAAGTGGATTTGTGAAAGCATAAACCATCACAGTATTGGTTGTCATTAAAGATTTTTTCAAACGGCGAAGAAAAGAAATCTGAGATGGTATAGGCATTCAGTACAGATGCATAGACCATTTTTCAAGGGACCATAGAGGAGAAAGGAAGAATAGGCAGACAAAGAAAAAGGTGGGTGAACCACGTCAAGCAATGGATATATAAATCAATAGCAGAGATCCAAATTATGGTACACAATCCCGAGACCTCGATGAAACAAGTGTATAGTATGTCACGACAAAGAAGGTCACACATTTTTGAAGAGGGACAAAAGACTATCAGAAATAAGAATGTTTTATCGTCTATCATTTGCTTGTTCCAGTCATTTGATTGCGGCCATGCTAGGGCACAGCCTTGAAGCATTTTAGTCGAAAAAATGGATTCCAGTACTTATTTTTTTTCGCCTGGTATTTACTTTATCGGTCTCTTTTACCGAACCGCTAGTCATGGCAACGTAAACACACCAAAACCTGTAGCCAGGCGGTTAGTGGAGGGTGGGGACAAACACAGGCTCAAAGACACACACGGATATATACATATATACGACGGGCTTTCAGTTTCCGCCTACCAAATCCACTCACGAAGCTATAGTAGAAGACACTTGCCCAAGACGCGACGCAATGAGTTTGAACCGGGAATCATGTGATTGGTAAGTAAGCCTCTTAACCAACTCCTAGAACATTAAAAGCAAGTATGTCCTCGGTATGATGTGATCTGAATTCAAAACATAACGGATGTAACTAGATAAGGGAAGGTATTTTTGCCCCACGACACCCAACGAATTATAGCTCGATGGCTGCTGACTGTATGCATTTATATGTGTGTGTGTGTGTGTGTCAGTTTGAGAGAGAGAGAGAAAGAGAGAGAGATTATTTTCGTAGCTGCCGATGCAGAACGGCACAGAAACGGGTATGTCCTACGATCTGATAACATCATTCACAACCCCAAAATGTGTATTCATACGTCTAGATGGAGAATTTTCTCGAGGGACAGCCTTCGTAGCGATAGATCATATCACGTCTGAATACACGCGGAAGGGTTAAATATGAATTTACACGTGTATGCATGTGTGTGTACGTGTGTGTAGGCGCAGCCCTGGCTGTGTGGTAAGACGCTTGCTTTCAAGCCACATGATTCTGGGTTCAATTCCACTGCGTGGCACCTTCGGCAACTGCCTTTAACTATAGTCCCGGCCAGACCCAACCTAAGTCTTCTGAATAGATTTCGCAGACGGAAGCCCGACGTGTGAACATACATACACACGTATGTGTGTTTGTGTTTGTGTGTGCTTATATTTATGTTTGTACATATATACATTCGTGTGTGTGTTCTTATGTATTTGTTCTCCACAACTGCGTGACAACCGGTGTAGGTTTGTTTACGTCCCCGTAGCCTAGCTGTTCAGCTGAATAGACCATTAGAATATATATATATATATATATATATATATATATATACAACAATATTTTATTCTTTTAGTCTTTTATTTGTTTCAGTCATTTGACTCCGGCCATGCCGGAGCACCGCCTTTAGTCGAACAAATAGACCACAGGACTTATTCTTTCTAAGTCTAGTACTTATTCAATCGTTCCCTTTTGCC
>NC_068995.1:15614707-15617523 GCF_001194135.2 Octopus bimaculoides
GTTCTTCCTCTTCTTTTGGTTTCACGATCGACATCGACGTCATCGGTGTGACAACATTATACTGGTGAATAATTCAAGAAAAAAAAAGCAATTAAGTTTATATTAACTTGTTGGTAACACATAAATAACAGAGTGTTATATTATTTTCGTGAAAATAACTGCTGACCACGCCACCTATATATATCTTTCTTGTGGACAATGTACTTCACAAATTGGTTGGTACATACCGCATATACGCACACACACACACACACACACACACACACACACACACACACACACACACAGAGGTATGCCCAACCTTTTCCAGGCCTTCATTATGGTTAGGAACTGTTTCCAGGTTCAGATTTATAGACTGCCTATAACAGGCGTAAAAACCAACCCATCTATCTATGTATCTATCTATCTATCTATCTTCCTCCCTACGAGATATGGAAAAGTAATAATAATAAAAAGAAGAAAATGCGCGATTTCGTTAATTACAATGTAAAAAGGGAATAAGACATCTTGCTTTATTATAATTCCTCGAGCTGATAGAATTGTTAGCATGCCGGGCGAAATGCTTCGCGGCATGTCATCCGTCTTCACGTTCTGAGTTCAATTTCGCCGAGGTCGACTTTGCTTTTTATCCTTTCGGGGTCGATAAAACAAGCACCAGTTGAGTACTGGGATTGATGCTATCGCCTATCCCCGTCCTCAAATTTCAGGTCTTATGACTATAGTAGAAAGGATTATCATTCTTCCGAAAGCAAGCAGCGTTCAAAGAGATTTGGGGAGTTATTATTATTATTATTATTATTATTATTAGTGTGTTATTATTATTATTAACGTAATGATCCTCATAAGACACAACAAAATATATACATACACATATACACTCATACATGCATACAGTTTGAAGACTCTTCTCTTTTATTCTTGGCAGGAGTGAGATTAGTATTTTGTCAGAAAAGACAAGCATTCCAGTCAGATTGGAACATTTAAAAGAAATAAAAGCTGTTTGTTTTCACCAGTCAAGTCGTGACTTTTGTTCGTAACTTGTGTACATTATTTCAGTTTATTTTAGTATCCCTTCTGTAATTTATTGTCTAGTTTTGTAAGAAATTATTTATAGGATAAAAGTGTAATTTACTCATGCTTCCTATCAAATTGTTCTATGTTGTGTAATAGTAGTATTTCGTTTGCTCCTTGTTTATGGTGAGAACTGCGTGTTACATTTACTGTCATGACGTTTACAACTTCCATGTTTGAAATTAAATGTATAAAACATAACCATAATTTGTACACGGTCTGTGGCTTTACAGGCTTTTGGTTTGTTAATGAAATGGAAATTTTATAATTTGAAATCGTTTGTAGCGTATTATTTGTTTATGCATGGATATTGTGAATTTTGTATAATATTTTATGTATGTTTTGATTACGGGAGTACGTGCTTATGTATTATATAGCCAGCATGCATTTAATTCATGTAATGCATATTATATATTTATCTATAATAGGCATCGTGTCTGATATATTCACTGTATTCACTTTGTTTCTATGTGACTTTATCTCTTGTTTGTATACAAGGTTTTAACTGTCGATTTATTTGTGAAGCGCTTCGCTGTTTTTAATATGTTCTATGATTTAGTTCGAGGGGAGAAGCAACGTGAATATATTTCATGGTTTTCGAGATTGCTGGAGTTCTTTCAAATCAGAATTCTGATTCGAATGTTTGCACGAAAATTAAGTCCGCTAGAGGCATCCATGAGGGGAATGACGGTGTTAAACTTGGAGACAGAGTGAACCTTCCATCTCCAAGACAAGTACCATCCACTTGACGAGCTTTCACACCGTTCCTCTCCATCAAATTTTACTCACAAGCCTTTGGAAGATTCGAGATTATTGGAGACGACTTTTATCTAAAGTTTCGCAGTTTGGAATAGATTTTATATCACGTAGTTTCTAAGCGAATTTCCGAACCAAACAACCGGAAATTGAACGTTGTTCTAAGTAGAGGATTTACTAATGAAATTGTATATTTGTGCTGATATTCAATATCTCCATACAATAGAACTATTTATTAGTCTCTTAAGTGTAAACGGACGTGATATATCTGTTATTTTTTATCTCAATGTTTATGTATAGAAACAGAGTTATTGTACCATTAGGAATTTGGTTTAGACTGTTCTGGATATCGAATTTTAGCACACAGTTCTTCCCTACCTTTTTCTTTTATCTCTACATTTTCTAGTGAGTCCATTACGATAAACATATAATCAACATACATGGTGTATATCAAGTATTTATGCGTTTGTATTTGTTCTCTACAGTGGCCATTTAGAACGCAGCAAACACTCGACCTAATGGGGAACCTATAGCTACACCATCTTAGTGATTATAAACGTCATTGTTAACAAAGTACCGATCCTAATACTTACTGTAAAATGGTAGTAACACATGCCAACAGGAATTAGTTTATAAAGATGCTAAGACTGTAAAGCTCTAGATAGGCTGGTGGATCTGAGAAATTTAATATCTCAAACATTGTTAAAGAACACATGCAGCAATTCGAATAAGTCATACGTGGTACCATACAGACATGTTTCAATAAAACACACAAACATGTATGTATATATATATATATATATAAATATATATATATCATCATAAATATACAGGGATTAGCATTGAGTTATTCTTATATATATATATATATATATATGTATGTATGTATGTGTATATAGATGTATATATATATGTATATATATATATGTATGTATATATATATATATATGTGTATGTATATATATATATATATATGTATGTATATATAT
>NC_068995.1:15621145-15621655 GCF_001194135.2 Octopus bimaculoides
TATATATATATATATATATATTTTTGTATATATATATATATATATATTTATTTATTTATTTATATATGGGTTTCAGCCAAGTGGCTGTGGTCATGCTGGAGCACCACCGTGATTTTCCGTCTTTATGCTGTGCTCTCTTCACGTTCCTTGCGTGGCTCTTCTCCTCCACCTGATATAGTCCAATCAAGAGTTTTGATGGCACATCTGGTGTATAAGAGAATTTGACACAGCTGCCCTAAACTTTGTCTCATTTCGAGCCATTGGTTCGTCTGGTATCGTGGAGAGGAAAGCGTCGAGTTTTGTTTTTAAGACCTCTATATCCATGTCTTGCAGGTCTCTCAAATGTTTTGGTAGGGCATTAAAGAGCTGAGGTCCTCTGAAACCGATGCTGTTGCAGTACCTCGTTCTTATGTGAGATGCAGTGGACGGTACCTTTGGTACCATGCAGTGGCGACCTGTGCGGGCATTCTTGTAGTACTTGATGCCAAAGTTTGGCATCAGTCCTTCCAG
>NC_068995.1:15621665-15622014 GCF_001194135.2 Octopus bimaculoides
GCATTCTTGTAGTACTTGATGCCAAAGTTTGGCATCAGTCCTTCCAGTATTTTCCATATGTATATTATTACATATATCTCCCGCCTGCGCTCGAGGGAGTAGAGACCTAGTGCCTTCAGTCGCTCCCTGTAGTTCATCTGTTGGACTGTGGCGATCTTTTTTGTATATGTATATATGTGTATATATATATCTGTATATATGTACATATATATGTGTATGTATGTACATATGTATGTATATGTTTATATGTATATGTATATAAATCAAACAGGTGGTTTGGAGCAAACAACAGTATATGTGTGTGTGTGTGTGTGTGTGTGTGTGTGTGTGTGTGTGTGTGTGTGTGTGT
>NC_068995.1:15623394-15630203 GCF_001194135.2 Octopus bimaculoides
ATATATATATATATATAATAATATTAGGGACAAAATCCAAAATTACAGGTAAAAAACTCAATTATGAGCCTTATAGATAAAGTATATATAAAATATATAGTTTTAGGGAAAATAACCAATTTTCAAGAACTCATCGATGAAAATCCACTATCACATATAGAAAAATTAATAATTAAAAGCACAATAAATGAGTATAATATAAAGTAAAGTAAATATCATAAGATAAATATAATAAATATAATATAATAAACACATACACACGCACATTATATATATATGCACATATATATATATATATACACACACATATATGTATGTATGTGTGTATGTATGCGTGCGTGCGTGCGTGTGCCTTTTACTTGTTTCATTCATTTCACTTTAGCCATACTGTTGTACCACCTTCAAGGGTGTTAGTCGAACAAATCGCTGCAAGGAGTTTTTTCTGTTTTCTAAGCCCTAGTACATATTCTATCGGTATCTTTTGCTTAACCGCTAGTCTACGTAACCACACCAACACCGGTTGTTAAGCGGGTCACACAAACATAATATGTGTGTATATGTACATATGTTTATGTCTATATATGTATAATATACATATATAGATAAAGATAATGTATGTGTATATATGTGTATATATATGAAGGTCTGCAAATCTAACGGAGACCTTAAAAGACATTTTAAGATCCACAATAATTAGAACTTAACTGCAGCTCTTCGTGGTCCAAATCGGATATGCAATCTATGTGAGTGTCTTTTCAAAACATTATCGGGTTTAAAAAGCCACATCAGATGCTATGATGATTCTAAGGTGTAGGTACAGGAAGTGGTCAAACTCTGCATAAAAAGTAGACAACCATCATATATATATATATATATATATATATATATATATACACTCACACCCAAACACACGGACATATGCTTATATTTATACGCGTGTGTGAGTGTTTGTGCGTATATATATATATATATATATATATGTAGATATGAACGCGCACAACTCAGTATGACAATTGATCAGATATTTTGAACTATAGTATTTCATGAACATTTGTGGATTGCAAGAACATGGTGTTCATGAGATATTGAGGGTGGAGTGATTATGTGTTTCCGTGCTGCGTAATATTTCCTTAGAACTTCCTGCTGTTTTGACACAATCCGAGGATGTTTTGAAGTTTGAGTTACAGATGGTCTGAAGAAGGCAAGTTCGTGAGAGGCCCTGTTGCCATATGTGTATGTGTTTGTGTCTATCTATCTATCTATTTGTGTGTGTATTGGATTTGTAAGAACGGTAGGTAGTAAATATGGTAGATTTGCTTGCAGAAATAATAACTGAAGTATTACTGAAGAACAATTTGCGAAAGTTGGTAGAGATTTTCTTTCTTGGCAAAGGACCAGAAATCCAGGCTGCAATATAGTAAATGTTTGGAACTTGGTTGCCCTTCGAAACACGCACAAAATCATCTTTTGATCTACTCTTGGAAATTTCTATGTCATGTTGGTAAATTCTTTAAAAGTAATTTGTTGTACCCAAAATGTGATTTGGTATTTAAGAACCAATCAGAACTAATGTAAACAAACCTGTTTGTGTGTTACAGTAGCAGAGGAAATATTTCTAGAGCTATGAAACAGAGCTTGTACTACTGTTATTATTATACCTGTGTGTGTGTGTGTGTATTACGTATAAATATATATGCTTATGCATGCGTGTGTGTCGTGTCCACATATTTAAGCATATCTGTGTTCCTATTTGAATAAAGCCGCGTTCAGTAACAGAACACAAGAACACATATATAAATGAAGCTGATGATTACAGTGTGTTAGTAGAGATAATAACGAGAGAAAAATAAAAAATAAAAATCAAAAAAGAAAGAGAAAACAAAGCAAAAACAATACAAAGCAAAACTCATATATCGAAAGTCATACAATTCGGTTACAAAGGATATGTTAATCAGAACTGATCCAAATATTACAGGAAAGTTGTAAAAAAAAAATATATATATGTATAAAAACACCTCGTAATATGGTTTATAGTGTGTAACAAAAGTGATTGCACATATAAAACGACCGTGTTAATGACTCATGGAAATACTTTAAAATTTTAGTTTGTGATGCATGATAAAGATAAGAGAAAATAATGGCAGTTGGTAACAAAATTATTCTATTAAACAATATCTGGATGTGATGCGAGATCATATTCAACAGAATGTTAATGAGAAAATTAATATACGATAAATGAAGGAAAATTCTAAGCTGTAACTCCAGCAATAAATGACGCGAATATAAAATGATTTGTGTCTCTAATAATGATTGTGCGTCAATCTATCTATCTATCTATATGTATACTTATGAATATATACACACACACACACACATATATATGGGAGAATATACAAATAATAACAACAGACGAGGACAGGTGGTGTAAATAACAAAAGGATGTATTAGTATGACGCTCGGGAATACGGAAAGTCTTTGACGTTTCGAGCTACGCTCTTCAACAGAACGAATACGGAGACAAGGAGACACACACGCATATATAAGCATATACATACCTACACACACACACATATGTATATATATATATATATATATATTTACATTACACTCACACATACATCTATCATTATACTGAGACGCATCTAACTGTACACTTGTGTGTGTTTTTCTGTGCAAGAAAGAGTGACTGTATGACGTGTACTCGATTCAATGTTTAATTTTTTTTTGTTATTAACTATCGCTTGTAGTTGTCATATTTGTGCTCATGATAAATTTTGAAATAGATTATTTTGGATAAATAAATTTTAGTTACGTTTTCATAACTTATTTATAAATAGATATTCATAAAATCTATAAAACCACCCAAATTCTAGAGCTGTTATTTTAAAAGAATGTATTATTTTGTTCTAACATACTCCATAAACAAAACTAAATGAAGATAAAACCCAAAAGCCAACGAAAAAGATGAGGGGAATTTTATGAAAATGAGGATTTTGTTTATAATATATTTAGTGCTTCTTTTTCGATCTTTTTCCTACCAGTTTTCGTTATTCCTTACATCTGCTGAAAGGGAATGTTTGTATTTTTTACGTCAATTCAATAATTTGTTTAAACAATATTGAATAAGTAGGTAACATTCTAACTTGGAAGCTGACAGTCAGTTGACCTAGCCAAGAATAGGTTAGCCATGGACGAACTGAAGAAAAGGTATATCTCTCTATCTATAACTATATCTGTATATGCATTGAGAAAGCAATGAGCACAAGAACATAGATAAGGGAAAAGTTTTAACAAACTCCGTATCAATTTCGTTTAAAGCTTAAATAGAAGGAAAAGGATTTTGACTTTTCGGTCGCTAGTCCTTCATCAGAAAAAAGATTGAAAAATTGATAAGGAATAAAAAAAGGTATTGGTAAAATAGAACAAATGAGAAAATGTTGTTGGAATATATATATATATATATATATATATATATATATATATATATATATATATATATATATATATATATATATATATATATATGTTCTATGTGTGCCATAAATATCGCCATCCACCTTAGAGAAAATTTGTAGTTTGGAATCAGTAGTTCTTTGACTGCTATTTCTAAATTTTCAGTATGTTGGAGAAGCAACTCAATTGCTAATCCCTGTATATTTATAATGATAAATAGTCTTACCGATAAAGGTTTTTTTCATACTGAACTACTTGGCAGAATTGTTAATTATTAATTCTATTATTAATTGACGATTCTCTGCCCTTATTCTTGTATATATATATATATATATATATATATATATATATATATATGCAACATGTTCTATTCGAGAAGACCATGTTTAAGATTCAACGTGGTCACCAGAACAAAATGTCGTTCGGTTTTCGGCCATTGCTTTTGATCCAATTGTGTGTATAATTTATCCGTAGCGACAAAGTACTTTTTCCAGTATGTACTGAAGCCTTTTGGTGGATAGCAGCCCAGCATACTTATTCACCTCATATAAGACAGATTGCTAAACACATGTCGTCTTCAGAGTAAAGAGAAAATGGTTTGGCTGAGGTTAAAGTAACAACAACGATAATCTGACACTTTAAGTTCCAGCAAGCATCGTAGAGAATTGAAGAAAAGTTATCTAGCAGCACACGTAACTGTATATTTTGAATTAAAGGTAAAACCCCAAAGACAGGTTTCTGTGCAATCTTTGTCAGCCTAATGACTCGAGTCTATAGAAAAATGACTTCTGCTACCAGCAGTATCATCGAAACCGTGATCTCATGTTTTCAAAATAAGTTTCTTATCCATTCAGTTGGCCCCTAAAAGTAGTGCAAATATTGTTATCGAGAGAAGATACATACTTACACCCACATGTACACATGCGTGTCTTATGTCTATAAATATGTGTGAATATATACATGTATACATATCTAAAGATAGGTATTTTATATAATATCGGTTTCAAATTTTGGCACAGAGCCAGTAATTTTGGGGGAGGGGGAATCGGTCGATTACATCGACCCCCCAGTGCTCAACTGGTACTTATTTTATCGACCGTGAAAGAATGATAGGCAAAAGACATAGGAAGTGCTGCTAAACATTTTGCCCGGCGTGCTAACAATTCTGCCAGCTCGACACATTCACATTATATATATATATATATATATACGTGTGTGTGTGTGCATGTATACATATATATATTTACATAAACATATATACATAGGTCTTTCTCTCTATCTCTCTCTCGATATATATATATATATATATATATATATATATATATATATATATATATATATATGCCCTGTATTTGCAACCCCGTCAATTTATCATTACGAGGCTAACATTTTCACATGATAGTTCATTGAAAAAATAAAACGTAATTTTTGTGTGTGTGTCAAAATACACAAAAAGATTAATAGGACACCAACAGAAGTCGGTAAAGTATCATTTGAGTATTAATAATTTCAAAAGCAGCAACAAGTGTTGGAAGTGTAGTCATGATGATCGCCAAAAAAAAAGAAAATATATAAATAAATGAAAAATAAAAAGACATATATATGACGTGATGTGTCGCATTAAAAAAATTATATGTATTGTTTAGAGATTTATTGACTGCAATTCTCAATATAACAACATTTTGGTGCTATGAAAATATTAACTTCACAAGCAGAACAGAGTGGGCTGGTAGAATTCTAAACATTATGAAAACAAAAAAAAAAAATGAACGTTTGGTGGCATTTGTTGCAGCAATTTACGTTTCGAGTTCAAATCCAATCTTCGGCAACATGGCTTTTCATCGTTTCGAGTTTGATAAAATAATGTGCCAGTCTAGTGCTGGAGTCTATGGTATCGACAGCCCTTATCCCTATTAAACTTGTTAGCCTCTTGTCTAAATCAGAAACGTTTGTTCATACATAGGTATACATATATAAATGAGAACACGCACATACGCGCGCACGCATACAAACATATACAATGGGGTGCGGAAAGGTTCCTGGCTTTAAGAGTTTCGTGAAAGGCTTGGCTGGAAGCCCAACCTTCTGAGTTCTTTTACAGGACTTAGAAAGACTGACGGACCATTGCAATAAATACGTGAATTTGGGAGGGGAATATGTTGAATAAAATTATAATTAGCTGATAAAGCTCACATATTTCCTTTTACCCAAAGCCAGGACCTTTTCTGCACCTCCTCGTATATATTACGGATATGTATACATGCATATAGATGCGTATGTGTTGTATCTACATATTTAAGCATATTTGTGTTCTTATTCGAATAAAGCCATGTTCAGTAACAGACGACAAAAAGAGGACAATATGTGATACCAGTATTGTACTAATACCATTACAACAAATGTTTTGTAATAAAAACAATTTTCTGAGAAGTTAAGACTGCTGTAAAATTTAGATAAACTACAGACAACGAATAAAATACATACATTAAGTGAATCTAACATCGTGTCAGCTATAAAACTTAGTTATAAATACACACTCAGTAAATTTTTAGTAAGAAAATACTTTGTATTTACCAGAGATTAATATATTTACTTTGATATAGAAATAGCTATCGATTAATCGTTCGATCTATACACATAAGGAAGAATACTTTGCCACAATTGGTGGACATGTACTAACATTATATCACATTGTTTGAGGTTTCATTGCTATTATTAAATATGTTATTGGCCTTCTACAAACACAGGCACATGCTTATTAGTCTTATTTTTAGACTAGTTTTTGTATTTTGGTTTTATGGTAATATAAACAATTTATACAAGTTTGTAGTTTACATTGGCATATATGTATCATTCCGTGGCACTCTATTAGTTACGACGGCGTGAGTTTCAACAGATCCGATCATCAGAACAGCCTGCTCATGAAATTAATGTGCAAGTGGCCGAGCGCTCCACAGACACGCGTACACTTAACGTAGTTCTCAGGGAGATTCCGAGTGACACAGAATGTGATAAGGCTGGCCCTTTCAAATACAGGTACTTACTCAGTTTTGCTAGCTGAGTGGACTAGAATAGCCCGAAATAAAGTGTCTCGTTCAAGAAAACAACACGCCGCCAAGAATCGAACTGATGACCATTACGTAGTGAAGGCGCTTGGCATAGTGAACAGAAGACAAGGGTATTCGCCTCACTATTGTAATAAGAGTGACTCAGATTCCTGGCGTTGTGTCTTTGAAGAAAACCTTATTTCACATTATTCCACTCTACTCAGATGGCGAACCGAGTAGTGTTTGTTTTCAAAGGGACTTGTCACATTATATATATATATATATATATATATATATATATATATATAT
>NC_068995.1:15630611-15632304 GCF_001194135.2 Octopus bimaculoides
ATATATATATATATATATATATATATACACGTATGTATATGTATATAATACAACAACAATAACATCAACGTGCAGCAATTCGGTGTAAAAGCTTTTAGCATGAAAAATGCAAAACTAAAACTAAATAGTTGCATCGAAAATGAAATCAGCAGGTAAGCTTTCGATCAGCAGGTAACCACTGTGTGGTTAAGAAGCTCGCTTGAAACCATATAGTTTCCGGTTCAGTCCCATTGTGCAGCACCTTGTGCGAGTGTCCTCTGCTATAGCCCCAAGATGATAAATGTCTTTTGAGGGAATTTGGTAGACGGAAACTGTGTGCAAGCCCGCCATATATATATATATATGTATATATATATATTAGCCTTGAAGCCGCTCTTCGGGAGACATTCGAACTCGCTCCTGCTGAGGGCGCCTTTGAGGACTTCGGCCCCTGTATCAGGCCGATTCACGGCTCTCTACCCTTGTGTAATGAAACTTATTTCTGAAAATGTGCTAAGCACTGATGCTGATCATAGTTTAATCAATAAGCGTAGGAGCGAGGTAAATGCAGTAAAAATAGGAGGGGTCAATGGGGCCCGATTTAAGCGGCCCTTCAGAAATTGAACCTCTTTACGATGCTCCATTTTGGTCGCCAATCTCATGTATTTAGTTTAAAATGCAGTAAGAATAGTGGGTGGTCAGTGGGGACCCAGTTATGCCGCCCTTAAAAAATAGACCCCTTTAGAACATTTCCTAGGATTAGGGGAGATGGTGGTTTGAGTTACGTTGTCCTTGCACCAACGGTCTCGGAGGAGTTAACGAACATAAAAACGTAACGAACAGAGAAATATCACTCAAACTTATATTAAGATGTGTATATATATATATATATATATATATATATATATATAACAGTGCATGTGTGCGCTCGTGCATATCTCAACACACATTGTAGAGAGTTGGAGCACTCTTTTAAGATATGAGGCATTTGTATAAATCACATAAATAAACTGAGGTTATTTTCACATAAAGCAGAACCATGTTCAAAGATATTCTAGCCTTAGCCATCTTTCACTTATATTTCTAAGAGGACATTATCAAAACGTGTCCTCTCTCTGCAGTAAAGTCAATAGGATCTGATTTGTCTGAAGTTTGACTGTTTTTTCTTGCATAGAGGATTCCTTCATTGGTTTGAACAAGTACAGTTTGTAAGAGGAGATTTATGGATAAAGAAGTGTATTCGAAGTGTGTAAACAATAAATAAACAGACTGCATACGTAAGGAGAGTATAAACGTGCAGTGTAGACAAGCGAAACCTTAGATGGGTGATGATTGTTTTACACTTGATGTAAAACAGAAGAGAATTGAGTAATTGATATAAATAACTAAATGCTATTTTTACGGTATCAAGGAAATCTTTGTATCCCTCGCTAGGTCAGCTTTCTAATTGTTTCAGGTTTAGGCTCAACCTTTTAACACTTACTTGCTGCTGTCATTGAGTTGCGGCCATGCTGGGGCACCGCCTTGAGGGGCTTAGTCGAACCAATCGACCCCAGTACGTCTGATACTTCTATTGATATCTTTTAGCGAAGTGCTAAGTCACGGTGAGATAAATAAACGAACACTGGCTGTCAAGCGGTAGTGGGGAACACAAACACACACATATAGACATACACGTGTGTGTGTGTATATATATATATATATATATATATAT
>NC_068995.1:15632314-15633039 GCF_001194135.2 Octopus bimaculoides
CATGTACCCAGACTTTGTGGACACCCTGTATATATATGTGTGTGTGTGTGTGTGTGTGTGTGTGTACGACGGAGGTTGCCATCTCCGTTAAGCAAATTCACCCAGAAGTCATTGGTTGAGGCGGGGCTACAGCAGAAGGCATTTGCCCAAAGCGCCGTGTGGCAAGACAGAACTTGAAACCAAATGACTGCGAAGAGAGCCTCTAAAACCACATAGCCATGCTCGTGCCAGATATTTTGAAGGGAAGGGAAGGTAAGTCGTCGATGCCATCAGCTGAAGTATATACACGACTAATATTTTAGTTTGTCGACGCCGAAAGAATGAACGGCAAACATGATTTTGTAAGAGCCGGAACAAGCACGGCAGACAATTTTTTTTTTTTACTATGCACAAAGGCAAACAGTGAACTATAGAGATATAAACATCATCTAATTGCGTATATCTGATGATATAATCAAATAAATTCAGCCGCAACGATGCTCGAGTTAATTATGCCAACATTCGTTTCACGGTTTTATAAATCAAACAACCATATCTCTTCTCTTCCCTCTCTCTCCCTCTCTCTTTCTGCATACATACATATATACATACATCCATAAACACACGTACAATCATATGTATGTATGTATATATATATATATATATATATATATATATTATACACATACATATTTTCATATATTTATATAAGAACTAAAAAAATTTAAAACATTAGTTCAGATTCT
>NC_068995.1:15633488-15637666 GCF_001194135.2 Octopus bimaculoides
ATTCAAATTACGATGAACGTAAATAAACAAACGAAGTTTGCCTTTAGAAGCGTTGAGATGTCTTAGAAAGTTAAAGAAGTGATTTTAAATTCTCAAACGCAGGGTAATGCTAATAATATAACATGAACAGGATAAACTACCCCTATTTTGCAGAAAAAAGTGTAGGCGGCCAACTTTGAAACTCGAACCTCCGTGATTACGCGTCGCGGTGCTCTTAGACCGATTAAGCTAAACTGCCCCACCCCAAATTTTTTTTCTGCAAATTTAAGATGTATAGAAATCTCGCTTTACGAGACGCTATCATGTGTTGAATTCAAATTACGATGATCGTAGTTTGCTTTTAGAAGCGTTGACAAGCCAGAAGCTTATGCACTGCAAAGATCATGTCTTACAACCCATTAGAGTTTGGGAATCAAACAAATTAAGAGAAATAAGCTGCCGTTGCTTTTTCGTCCCTGGCTAAACGTGACTGTGGAGATCTTTTCTACTCTAGGCACAAGATCCGAAATTTTTTGGGAGGGGCCTGTAGATTAGATCGATCGCAGTACGCAACTGGTACTTAATTTATGGACCCCGAAAAGATGAAAGGCAAAGTCGACCTCGGCGGAATTTGAACTCAGAACGTAAAGACAGACGTGAAATACCGCTAAACGTTTCTTATTTCTTTATTGCCCACAAGCGGCTAAACATAGAGGGGACAAACAAGGACAAAGGGATTAAGTCGATTACATCGACCCCAGTGCGTAACTGGTACTTAATTTAACCACCCCGAAAGGATGAAAGGCAAATTCGACCTCGGCGGAATTTGAACTCAGAACGTAACGGCAGACGAAATATCGCTAAGCACTTCGCCCGGCGTGCTAACGTTTCTGCTAGCTCGCCGCCTTATCTGAAGTTCTTACGAACAAAGATATTCTTTGCGTAGCCACTCCATGTTAATGTGGATATATCTTTTATTATTTAATTGTTACAGCCGTTGGTCTGCGGCCATGCTGGGGCACCGCCTTAAAGAGTTTATCAAAATAAATCGACCCCAGTATTTATTGTAATTTAAGTGTGGTGCTTATTCTATCGTCTACATTTGTCGGTCCGCTAAGTAACGGGTATGTAAAGAAACCAGCACCTGTTGTCAAGCAGTGGTGGGGACAAACACAGCAACAAAGACACGGATAAATGCACACATGTATACGACTGACTTCCAGAGTTTCCGTCTAGCAAATTCACTTACAGCGCATTGGTCGGCTCGCGGGGATAAAATGGAAGACACTTTCTCAAGTTGCTACGAGGTGTGGCTGAATCCGAAATCACGTGGTTGCAAAGCAAGCTTCTTTCATCACAGACATGCCTGTGTCTAGATACAGGGACAACCAACACCCAATGTATTCACTCCATTTTCCTGACAGCCAGGCGTGAATTGAGGGCGATTTATTTGGTACATCTAGCAGATTGAACGACTATGTTGAAGCCATTGATACAGTTGATATGTAAATTGAGAATAAAGTTTTATGCAAACTTTATCTAAAAACTATTTTAAGATACTTGATACATCTATAATCTTACCAAACAGCCGGCAGTTTAATTCTTTAGATGCTGGGCTGGTTTGTCTACGCAACTTGTATTTAGTAACCCATAACAGTTTTAATTGCCTAAACAATGTGTGAAATACATAATTTTTTTTGTAGATACTTTCAGAGGACTATAAATAAATCAAGATAACTTTCTGAAGCTAAATCGTCTGCAATTGACTACGAGCAATGAGCAGCAACTGCTAGCAAGCTACGCCACATGTTAGTCTAAAGTACTATATCAGTACGACCGATATTATAATAATAATAATAATAATAATAATAATAAAGTAAAATGAAATGTAAAAAATTAGAAAAATATTAAAAAAACTAAACAACCAGACTAGACTGAAGTGCTCTGAAAACTATAATGTTGAGAGTTCTTAAAAACTACAGACAGATATGTATACTCAGCAATAACTACACCTTTGTTATCACTACCACCACCGCCATCATCGTCGACATCTCTATCACACTACCATTTCCACCACCACTACCACCGCCGCCTTTATCTCCTCTACCACATCCACCATCAATACTAACATCACGACGACGCCAACGCCCACAACCACTACCATCTCCATCACTACCACTATCAAAACCACCACCACCACGACCATCAAAACCACTGCAACAACAATCACAGCAACAACATTACATCACCATCAACATATCAGCTCGTTCTATAATTCTAAAAAAGTATTTCTTCTCAAGCGTTAACAAATGAACAGGCGATCTAAACCGTCAGCCCAAATCGCCTGACGATATGAATACAAAATGAAGAAAAAACATGCATCTTTTATCGCGTAGTTACAATTTCTATATTAAAAGACTCAACGGAAAACGATTTTGTTAACTGATTTTGGAGTTCTGACAAAAAAGAAGTAAAAATCCAATAAGAGATAATTAGATAAGAGATTGTTGTTTCAAAAGAATTAGATCTCCAAGATTACCAAGTCAGGAAACCGATGTTTGTTGACGAAAGATAATGTAAAGACCGATAATGTTGGCTAAAGAATTAAAAGTTGAAATATAAAAGTATGGTTGGCGCTATATTCAGAAACTACATATGACGGTACGATTTTAGATTAAGTGGAGGTGACGACACAACGTTGACATCAAGGTTGCCGCCACAAACGATTAGAGTAAGCAGATTAACAATATGATGAGGCTATTGTAAAAGAAATATTTTGTCTTACGAACACATTTCTCCATCAATTGGGTTGCATAAGGTAATAATGTCTATAGCCTATAGATAGATCGAATGAGGTTTAATCCTGATTGTCACAATATTGTTTTTTAAAGAAAGAGCTTTGGAATAGCAGACATGGAATCGTCCAAACAAATGCTCAACTACATTTATTTTCGTTTTCTGATTTCTAAGTTCATATTCGTTGTCAGAACCCTTCAAGCTTTCAGCTCTTCCAAGACGAGCTAATGAAGGGGCTTCTAACGCATGGGTAGAGTGTCTACTTCTAGCTAGATATATCAACCAAATTTCCATTAAATTGCACACCGCTGTTTTAAAAAAGGATATATTAGAAAATGACGTGTTAGATAAACAGTAGCTGAAAGACCAGACAAACTAAATTATTGGTCAGCCTTATCAGGGCTTAACAATAATAATAACAATAACTGTTTGTGGTCGATAAAGTAAACACCAAACATGTTCTTGTATCGATTTTGTTAAGTGCATCTTTCTGTCGGTTAACTGGAGAAATCTTTATCAAACAGATGAGGACTGTCCGGTAATTTAGATTAAAATATCCGACTAAATCCATCAATACGGTGCTCCAGCAAGGCTGCAGTCCAATGACTGAAACAAGTAAAAGATAAATGCTAAAAAGACGAGTTGCAGTAATGCGTCGGCTTCAGCATTCTCTAATCGGAGGAAAGGAGGTAGGTGGAAAATCCAACCTCGCTACGTCCAGTTCAGTGTTCGTGCCTACCCTTACCTATGGTCATAAAGCTTGGGTAATGACTGGATTAATAAGAATCGCCGGACAGGATTTACGGGCAAAGCCAACCGGCAGGAGAACCAGAGGCAGACTACGAACTAGATGGTCGGATAAAATCCACGAGCTCGGTCGGTCTCGCTTGGGCATCCAGCCCGAAAAACGGGGGATGGCTGCTTTTTACAGGAAGGCGTATTTGAGGATCCTGCCGCCACGACCCTCCTAGGAATAAATGAGATGAGATGAAAGACGACGAGCGACATAACTGATGGCATTTGGCTCAAATCAAGGGTCATTTGAATCAAAACGATTCCTCCAAGTTGACTCAGTGATTACTTTATTGTTTACTCTACATCACTCACCATACACATTCTCTCTCTGCCTCTCTTTCTTTCTTTCTCTCTCTCTGTGTCACTCTTTATCTCTCTCTCTCTCTTTCAAACACACGTATACACACACATACACATTCTTTCTCTCATATACATAACAAAACCACAACTCCCAAAGGTAGAATATAAAAGTAATATGTTAGTAATTAAATTATAGATGGGTTAATACCCCACCCCCAACTCTGCGCACGCACGCACGACGACACACACACACACACATATATTTGTATGGAGTCTTAAACCCTTTTCAACTATATATATATATATAT
>NC_068995.1:15637676-15642319 GCF_001194135.2 Octopus bimaculoides
ATATATATATATATGTGTGTGTGTGTGTTTCTCTCTCATATATATATATATATATATATATATAAACATATATGTATTTGTGCGTGTGTGTGTGTAAACATATATAAAGGTACACATTAACATACACACACATACTTATATATCACTTTCCTCGTACATCTGTAGATATAGTCGATGTAAAGTATGTAAAGTATTGCATTTCAAAGCTATAACTTACTTATCCGTGTTACAAGCACTGTAGATTTCCGCCAGCCTACTCTTCGTCTCTCATCTAAAAATATTTTTTTCTTTTCTACTCTAAGCACAAGGCCCGAAATTTTTGGGGAGGGGGCCAGTCGATTAGATCGACTCCAGTACGCAACTGGTACTTAATTTATCGACACCGAAAGGATGAAAGGCGAAGTCGACCTCGGCGGAATTTGAACTCAGAACATGACGACTGACAAAGAAAGTTGTGGCGAAAGAGTCAGCAGAAGTTCGCCATTACTTCCTGCCGGAGCCGCGTGGAGCTTCGGTGTTTCGTTCATAAACACACACATCACTCATCTAAAAAATATTTACCACTCAACTGATACTCATCCAGATATCAATAAAAGCCGTAGTTTCTAACTTCGTATCTCTCTCACAGATCAATTACATAAAACATCTACTCGTATATCAGACTTTTAACGTGTTATATAGTTTCTTCTATGCGCAAAATTGAATTTATGCAAGTTCAAGAATGACACGTACTCCTGAAGATTTCATAGTATAAAACGTATGTAACATTTGTTAACATTCCAATTGTAGACTTCACTTGCAAGTTGACATAGTAATATTTTCTCCCAAACACTTGTTTTACAACAGCTAAGTAAAGAATGTTGTTTTGCTTCACAAGAAAATGTTACTTATACATAGAAGCATACATACACAGGTATACATATATACACATAAACATGCATACATAGATGCACACATACACATATCAGGCTTTTCTTTTTTTCTCTCTCCATCCCATCCTTCTTTCTTTCCTTCTTTCTAGGGAGTTGGTTGGCAAGTTATTTCGAAGACCGCCCGGCGTTGGCTTCGTACCACTTTCGCAGATGTCGATCTGTTTAAAGCGTTCACGGATATTCAGGTTCATCACAATGTACATTCGTAATGCGATCATAATCCGTTATTTGGAAGATCATCCAAGATCTGAGATCATCTTCAATGGGTGTCCTTTTTGTCCTAAACCACCGATACTCCTCGTAACATAGTGTATGAATCCAGCAATGTCTCCCCCACCCCAACTGTGCTCGTAACATTAGAAAAGGGTACGTAATTCCACCCTCCCCTGTTTAAATCAGAATTAGATATAAGTATGGTGATCAACGTTTGAGAAATCATCAAGCGCATAAATCATACGTTTATAGATTATTCCTGAGATTAAATGATGGAATATTATGTGGCTATTATCAGATTGAAAGAATGCGATGAGCTAGCAGAATCGTTAGCACACCGGGCAAAATGCTTAGCGGCATTTCATCCGTCTTTATGTTCTGAGTTCAAATTCCGCCCAGGCCGACTTTGCCTTTCATCCTTTCGGGGTCGATGAAATGAGTACCAGTTACGCACTGATGTTCGATGTAATCGACTAGCCGCCTCCATCAAAATTTCAGGCCTTGTACCTATAGGAGAAAGGATTATACGATTGAGAGTCAAGGCCCTTCACGTAGCAAGCATGCTCCGTCAGATTGTTCACGTGCTGTTTCAAAAGTCCACTTTCTGTATATGCTTAATACACACACACACACACACACACACACACACCACACACACACACACACATATATATGTGTGTATATATATATCGTATCTTTTATTTTTTACTTGTTTCAGCCATTGGACTGTAGCTATGCTGGAGCACTGCTTTAAAGGTTTTAGTGGAGCCAATCGGCTCCAGGACTTAGTTTTTAAGTTTGATACTGATATATTCTATTGGCTTCTTTTAACGAACTGCTGCTTGACATGGACGCAAACAAACCAGCATCGGTTGTCAAGTGGTGCTGGTGGTCTGAGGCAACCAAAACGACAAACACACACACCTGCATACACATTTATATACACGACAGGCTTCCGTACATTTTCCGTCTATGGATTTGATTGTTCAAGTTGCCGCAGAGGAACTAAACCTGTGATCATGTACTTTGAAAATCTTAATCATGCAGTCACGTCTGCGTCTGTAATATATAGATGTTTCTACGCTCAGAATCGAACCAAGGCTGCTTGGGTGAAAGCTAAGAATCTTAACCAACACACACACACACACATATATAATTACACAAACAAAGAGACGTGCGTATTCGAGGGCGTGTGTTTGTAAATTTCTTAAACTATAGATAAGTATTCATTAAGCAGTTACTTTCATGAAAACATACCACATATTTACTCTTTTTGCGCCTCTTTATAACAGACACGTTTTCTCTTACGCTTCATTCATTCAATACACAACAGAATTCTTTTGAAGTAACGCCTGTTCTATTGAAAAAAAATTCTAGGAACACTGTCAATGTAGTTTGATTAGTTTCATGATCTCGTTTTGTTGATGGCAGCAAAACAACTACACATGTCTTGTTATAACGCCCAGTGATTCTTCAAATCTGACTGAAAAAGGAAATCGTGTTATGACTAGTGAAAGAATAGATCTATCTCGAGATGCCTACGTGTCTTGCGTAATATATACTCGGTTGTTAAACTTCGTCCCTTGTTTATCCTACTTATATACGGAAAATGTACGGAAGCCTGTGTGTTATTTCTTTACTACCCACAAGGGGCTACACACAGAGGGGACAAACAGGGACAGACAAACGGATTAAGTCGATAATACCGACCTCAGTGCGTAACTGGTACTTATTTAATCGACCCCGAAAGGATGAAAGGCAAAGTCGACCTCGGCGGAATTTGAACTCAGAACGTAGCGGCAGACGAAATACCGTTAAGCATTTCGCCCGGCGTGCTAACGTTTCTGCCAGCTCGCCGCCAATGTACGGAAGCCTGTGTGTGTATATGTATGTATTCGTGTGCAGAAGATTACACACATATGACATGTGTGCATGTGTGTTATGTATCAATGCATATACTTGTTGGGCCAAAGATATCATAATCTAGAGAATTTAACAGTGTCGTCAAGGGCTCCCATGTTGACTCGCAGGAGGGCTCTCTTGTTTGGATAATTACTACTTCCGAGGTTCTGATAGCTATGAAACATATGTAACCTGGATTTTCTCCACCCCATTCACTCAAATTATATATATATATATATATATATATATATATATATATATATATATGTGTGTGTGTGTGTGTGTGTGTGTGTGTTTGTGTGTGTGTTATGTGCACAGGCGCTCTCATACATATTTATACGAGAAGCGGAATCAGTTACCAGTGCTCGACTGATTCATGCCTGGGAAGGGGAGCAAAACTTATTCCTCTGGAATTTGAAATACAGTTACCAGGAACAAATTTCCAACTTATGTTGTAGCAATTCAATCTGTTGACTAGTGTATCACTGTACGTGTATATTCGGTTTTGTCATTTATATATATATATGTGTAAATAAAAACAAATATATACATGTGTGTGTGTGTGTGTGTAAAGTATGAGCGTATGTATGTGTCTGTCAATATATTTATCGCTTCCTACATTCTACATTCGTACTTACCTGTAATCCCACTGCTTGCGAAACTACCAGCCATATTCATTCAAATATGTCAGTATCGTTTCAATCTGACTTTCAGACAGACTTAATAAGTCGAAGCTATAGAAATTCTATTGTTTACCTACCGCACTTTCAAAACCAATATATACAGACAGTCACACACACTCACGCACATTAATTTCCTTATAACTTTCTTATTCAAATACACACTTTAATTTTCTGATTACTTTTTCATTCAAATCGGATATAAAATAATTTGTTGCAAATAGTGAGCTGTGATAAAGTTAATTAAGATAATTCTATCACATCCAAGAACATAATTTCAAAGTTAACGTTTTCCATTGTGCTGAAGCTGAATTGAGGCATCTTTCTTTTGTATTTGTGAATTCATCTCAGCAATGGTAAGATGATGTTCTTCCTTTCAAGGATTAGAGTTGAGATGAAGGAAAACTCATTCTTTAACAGCAGCAAACATTACCAGAACGCCTACTTCTATACAACGATATAAATGTTCCGATGGAGAAGACGCATAAAATTGTTGCAGTATATACGTTATAGAATTCGTCACTTTTTTCTTCTCCATCTCTGTCTCTCTCATTCCCTCACTCATTCTCTCTCAGCCACCTTTTCTCAAAGCACCATATGATCATGTATGTATGTATGTATGTATGCATGCATGCATGCATGCATGCATGCATGTGGGAAATAAGACAAGGTAGAAAATGCTAAAATAATTTTATCATGAAGAACATTTTTGTACCGGTTTTAGTCATTGCGACTTTTTCAACTTAGAGTAAAGCTTGAAAAACAATTAAATTGTGGAAAAATTAAATGCAATTAAAAAAAAACATTTCTATAGTTTTTAAATGCAAGGGACATTTTTCTTTTTTCTGCTTGTCTCTGTCTCCCTTTTTCACTCTTGTGCTTTCTAAGTAGTTAGCAGCAGCTAATTTGATTGTTT
>NC_068995.1:15643607-15646276 GCF_001194135.2 Octopus bimaculoides
CATGCATACACGCATATGCTTACATTTCATATACGTGCTTATATATGCATAGACATAAACATGGCGCATTTTGCCGCATGATAGATGCTGCATCATCGAATCTGCATGAAAATTTTCAAGTTGTACTTTTAAACAAAAAAGTAGGTCTTCTATGCTTCAAAATACGACACATACATACATACATACACACACACACACACATATATATATATATATATATAGTACCAACTCCATCTGCTGGTTATTTAATCAATTATCATTACACACACACACACACAAACACACACACACACACACACACACAAACACACACACACACGTGCGTTATAAATTTTGCTAAGTTGGGATGCACATTTCCCCCGTACATTTAATTCCCACACTTAGATCTCATTGTGACCTCCTTTGTTTTCCATTTTAGGCCCCTTTTAGTTGATAATCAGACGTTAAATTACCTACACCCTTCCTCTTTCTGGTTATCACCTCGTCTCTATATATATCATTATCTTGTTAGCCATCTTCTAAGATATATTCTTTTATGTAGATATAACCGATTTTATGGTCACAGTAAAATAAGGGCAGGGAAGAGTATCTGACATTAATTAATTTATCACCAACAGCAAGAACTTAACTGTCAATTCCCAATGGTTTTAATTCTAAGGGGACTACTTACTGCATTGGGTCTTTTGAATGTGATAAGGATAAACATAAATGTAGCTATGTCACCATTCCTTTTTCTTGACCCCCATTATTTTCTTCTGCCGCTCTAAATTATAGTAGGCTTTAGGTACTCTTTCTCTAAATTCATTCTGCTGCAATAATAGCAAAAATAAGAAATGTAATTATTTTAGTCCCTTGTACTGATAAAAAAAAATTTCTAAAAAAGATGTTATGGTGTATCCTTTATGTTGGAAGTCTATATGGTCGTATGCAACCGAGGAGAGCAGTTTATTTCAAACTGATGTAATGTTTGCGTTGATCGATTAAATGGAGCCGCTTGAAACGTCCGTAATGCACTGATACCTGGACATTCTTGTTACTTATTTGCTTTTTATTCACCTAACTTCGAGCTGTGCGGACAATACCGGACTGACTTGGTGCCTCAACTTAAGTATCTAATTCTACTGAATCTTATATATATTCATGTACATACACACACATCAGGCATAAACATGGTTTTGCATACGCTCAGTCATATATACATATATGTGCACATATAAGATGCAGATACATAAATACACTCGCACACACACATATATATATCTATATATATATATATATCCCCTCTATGTGTATTTGTGCGATTTTATATACTTACATATACGCATATACATACACATATTAAATACACCACTTTATGTACTCACACATATACAACCATACTCACATATAAACACGCACGCACACATAACTATACTCATGTGCAGACACGTACAAAGACGTGTGCACATTTATGCGCACATATACGAGTACACAATGTGTGCATATCTGTATATAAATACACCAGACCACATAAATATATATACTAAAAACAGCACAAACAAACGAATGGCGGAAATATAAAACTGACATATAAATTACTTTCCACGCTGCAATGATTAGAGAAGTCAAAGAATGATTTAAGTTTCACACTATTTGATTTTCCTCACGAGAATCTAAGAAAAAGTGAAGAAAGAGTTAAATATATTGGTTAAATATCATGTTGTGTTCTTTAACAAAAAAAGTGTCTCCGCTACATTTTTGTCGCCGAAGAAGAAGAAATTATACATAACTTAAAACATTCCTCGACATTTTTCTTCACTCCAGCATGAAAGTAATATATTAAAATTTCCCTCCCACCCCCGTTATTTCTGTGTTGTTTTAAGCTATTTCCTTGAATTTCTTGAACACCGACAAGATACTCTGATCTGTTTTCTTTGAGTAACATTATTTGGTGTACATACATACATACATACATACATACGCTGAACTAAGATATTTGCAGCTACTCTACACAGGCTACAAGTTTAGGTTTACACCAGTAATTATTGAGACTCTGGGATGTGTAACACACTGCCTAAATAACAATCTTGAGAAATTAGGCTTATCAAAAGCAGACAGTTGATTCGAAGACAACAGATTCGAGTCATCAATGGAACTGTAAAAATGTAAAAATGAATTTTGTTTTTCATTTTTCGAAAGATAAGAGGAGAAGCTGAAAAGTTCCTGGCTTTAAGAGTATCATGAAATATCTGGTTGGAGCCCTAGCATTCTGAATTCTTTTACAAGGTTTCGAAAAGCTGAAGGACTGCTGCAATAAGTGTGTGAATCTAAGAAGAGGATATGTTGAATAGAATCATAATTAACTGATCCTCCTATATCTTCTTTGACTCAAAGCCCAAAACTTTTCAGCGTCCCCTCGTATATATATATATATATATATATATATATATATATATACACAAACAAGAGGGTGCTAAAAAGTTTCTGGTTTTAAGGACACCACGAAACGCCTGGCTGAAGGCCCAGCCTTCCTACTTCTATAGCAGGCCTTCGAAAAACTGACGGACCGCTGCAATAAGTGTGTGAACCTAAGAGGGGAAAATGCTGGATGAAATCATAATTAAATGGTCCTCCTGTATTTTGTTTTACTCAAAGCCAAGAACTTTTCAGCAACCCACCATAAATATACT
>NC_068995.1:15646835-15647530 GCF_001194135.2 Octopus bimaculoides
GTGCTCACAGTTAAGTTGCAGCAGATGAATTGCATATTACAAAAATTAGAGAGACAGAGAGAGAAAGAGGGAGATGAAGAGAGGGATAGAGAGAGTGGGAGAGAGAGAAAGAGTGGGAGACAGAGAGAGGTGAGAAGAAGGAGGAGAGGTAGTCAGCGTGAAAGACAGGGTGAGAGAGTGAGAGAGAGACCGAGTGAGAGGGAAGGGAGAAAGAGAAAGATTTTAATTGATGGGCGAATATCCAAAACTAGTCACCGATAAAGAGTGGAAGAGAGATAAGGGAGAAAAGGAGGAGAGAGAGAAAGAGAGAGGGAGAATAAGAGACGGAGCTAGAGGGAATGCGTCTGTGTGTGTTCGCGATATATATATATATATGAGAGAAAGAGAAAGAGAGCGAGAGGGATTGTCATAATAATGTATGTTGCCCACACTTTTAAAGCAGCATGTGTGTACATGATATTACATATTACGATGAAAACTATCGCTTTATCGTGTTAAGCAAGCAGAGCGTCCTAGGACGGATGGCTTTCTTTTTAGTCAGGTTGTATTTATTTATATTTCCTAATCAGCAGCCATGTTAATTTGAAAATGGTTGTTCTATTTACTGCAAGTACAACACTCGCACATACATACATATGTATGCATGTATATATATATATATATATATATATATATATATATATATATATATATAT
>NC_068995.1:15647967-15648645 GCF_001194135.2 Octopus bimaculoides
AATGGATGGCGATATTTATGGCACACACAGAACAAAAACAGAAGAGAAAAGCAAAAACAAACCTGCCTTAAGTTAACCATGTACGACGTTTCACGGTTAAGAGTATACAGCTACTCTAATCCGATCATCAGCATGGTGTTCGATAAATTTGAAATATCGCCATCCATTAGAGAAAAATTTGTAGTTTGGAATCAGTAGTTCTTTGACAGCTATTTCTAAATTTTCAGTATGTTGGAGAAGCAACTCATGCTAAGCCCTATATATTTATGATTATATATATATATGTATAAAATACATTCTCCATGTAAGTCGACCGCCATGATATGGCTGTGTGGTAAAAGTTTCGCCTCCTAACCACATGATTCCGTGTTCAATCCCACTGAGTGAGGGACACCGTCGGCAAGAGTGTCTTCTACTATAGATCTAGGCCGGCGAGAGCTATAGCAGAAGGATGAAAGGCAAAGCCAATCTCAGTGGAGTTTGCACTTAGAACGCAAAGAACCGGAAGAAATGCTGCTAAGCAGGAAATGTGGGTTCGATTCCCACTGGCAGCCTGCCTTCGACTTTCTCTATCCCAAAGAGTTTTCTAACTAATATTTATATGCTATTATTTATAGTTATAATATATGTGTGCCATATATATATATATATATATATATATATATATATATATATATA
>NC_068995.1:15648655-15656227 GCF_001194135.2 Octopus bimaculoides
AAGAACGGAAATTGCCGAAACTGACCGGTCTGTATAAGGAATTCTCGATCAGTATTTTCGGGCGATCAGAGTCTCTGTCAGTATATATGAGCAATTTAACTCTTATTTCTAGTAATGTAGTTGTTTCTAACACCCTAGTCATATTTAGTGACAATTGTAGTTTTTCTTTTCGGTAAAACAATCCACACTGCTGTCTATATTAATTTTCCCTGTCTGCCTGTCTGTCTCTGCGTGTGTTTGTATCTCTCTATAACAATTTGTTTAAATGTGACATCTGTAACCGAGTCAGACACGTTTATAAGTGACAGCAGTGTCATATTTTTGACAGGTTTTTTAGTAACTGTCTCGTATTTAAGTGTTTAATTTGCAAGTATTTATTATGTATTTCTGTTGCTTAGCTCCAAGTTTAACCTCATCGAGCTAATATGTGATCAATTGTTTTCCGTTGTTTTGTCGGTCACAATGTATCTAGGACTATGACGTTCAAGGTGTTCTCCCTTTTCGAAACGATACGATGTAACTGGAGGGAGATTTGGCTGTTATCTCTAGCAGATTGAGCGACCGCGTGGAGACTCACTTGATGACTTATTTAGTATGTGATAAGTGTATAAATGTTCAGTATCAGTTTCATATGTAAGCATCTTGTATGTACATGTTTAAGATGTAAGCGCTTAGTATGTGAGTGTGTAATACGCAAGTGTTTCTTCCATATGTGAGTGATTAGTATTATATATCACCGTTTAGGGTAGAAGAGGATAATATGCATGCAAGCACACAAACACGCGACAATTAATTGTGTGAGTGGTAAGTGTTTAAGCAAACGTTTAATATGAATGCGTTTACTAGGGCAGTGAGCTAGCATAATCATTAGCATGCCGTGTAAAAATTCGGAACAACACTTCGTCCGTTTTTACGTTCCGAGTTCAGATTCCGCTGAGGTTGATTTTGTCTTTCATCCATTCGGGGTCGATAAAATAAGTACCAGCTGTGAACTGGGGCCGATGTGATCGACTTACTCTCTCCCTTGAACTTGTGGCAAAATTTGAAACCGATATGAACGCGTTTAGTGTATGTGCTTCCTACGCCTGTCTGGTCTTGTACTAATGAGCAAAATATGTTAAGATTACTTTAGCACACTAGAATGCATCTGATACAACGGTATATCTCCTGGGGTTCGTTTCGTATATCATTTAATATGTTAATTTGTAACATATATTCTAGCAATCTCTAATGTGTTTCATCACGTGATTATTGTTTTTAATGTCCATTATTTCATACTTAAAAATTAGATTAGTAATTTGTGAGATGGCACAAATATTGTCTCTATATCTTTTATCATGATTGCCAAAGTGAGATAAAAACTATTGCATTCAGTTAGCAATTACGAAATGGCAGAATTGTTAGCACGCCGGACAAAATATTAAGCAACATTTCTTCTGGCCCCGGTTTTACGTTCCAAGTTCAAATGCTGCCGAGGTCAACTATGCCTTTCATCCTTCCAGAGTCGATAAAATCGGTACCAGTTGTGCGATGGCGTCGATGAAATCGACCTGTCCATCCCCTCAACATTGTTGGCTTTGTGCCAAAAATTATAAAGACTTATTAGCGAAATTTATTCCACAAAGCATAGTATGTACCACAAACTTACTAATGTACAGGTTATGCTATGAACTAATCAATTTGAATCACATCTGTTCCTCATAGACCATATCCTATCTAATCGTTCGAACATCTCTCTTTCTCTCTCTTTTCCTCCTGTTCATAGACTCGAGTATCCCCAAAGAATCTTCTGTCTCAGATTTCCCTTTCGGCTACATTAATAAATTGTCAAGCATCACTAAACCTCTACATTACTTTGCAGATGAGATACTACCTCCACTTCATTTAGTTATATTCAATATTAATATAGATGTTTTCGATCAAGTTTGGATTTTTTGCCATCAAATTTGAATTCTTTGCAATCAAATTTGATGGCCAAGAATTCAAATTTGATAGCAAAGAATCCAAGCTAGATCGAAAGCATCTATATTAACAACCTCTATTAAGCACTTCTATAATCGAAACTACCTAGATCTCTCTTTCCCTGACACTTTTCTGGGAGTTTCTTTACGATGATATAACACAAAGATATCCCATTACATATCGACTTCTTGAAACCCTGTCTAAACATAGAAACCCCATCAAACCAGATATAGAGTCACTATCTTTAAACCTCATAACTCCATGTATATGTTTGTTAGAATCGCTAAAACTCCATCAAGGAGATATAATCCGTCCTTTCTGCTAAGAGGTCAATAATTTTTGATATCCGTGCAGAGTTCACATTTTACTGAAAAATTACACCACAGAACACTGTTTCCATGTCATTGATCTGCACTTCCTTAATATATTATCAAGGCTTCCGGGAAAAACTTGATTGAAATTTATCTCTTGAAAAAGATGTGAACTTTTCTCCCATCATTATAGTGAGATAAGTCTCGGCTACTGATGCTTCTAGAATAGCTTCTGCTCTTTATAATGTAATCGTTGTGTTCTACTTCTGTTTAAACATATCTGTCGTTCTTCTTATCGCAGTCTTTCCAGTATTTCTAACAGCGGACCCCATGTCAATCAATACGTTCAGATCATTATTCTCAGGACCGACTCCCTTTAGATATTCTCTCAACTTTCTTCTTTTAAATATTAGGCCGACATACTAACCTATAATATCAAAGATTGCTTCTTACTGATTTTGTGCTTGAGTATGAGGCGACAGTTTTATTGAAGAGGCAACGTGATTACGTGACGTTTGTCCCTTTCTGAACGGCAAAAGTCACTAGAATGAAGGTAACTGAATTCAACCAAAATTCCTCCTTTAAATTTTTTACTAACTACACCAATCTAATTTCTAGAATTTTAGTTCGAGATAAACTCATAAAATCGTATGGAATTCCTTCATTCTACCACACTACAAACATCATGCTTATTTCAACTGAATTAACTTCTTTCTATCTTGGTGATTTCTAACTTCATAATAGTCTATGTGTATCAGGTGAACGTCATGTTCTTCATCTCCTAGGAAATGGACTGAAGCTATCTTTCTCAGGTTTACAGCATTTATTTTCCCAAGACTTTACAGTTTCAGGTGTACCAATCTATCTAATTAGATTAGAGCAATGTTATCTGAACTAAATCATTTGCCGCTAGTAACATATTTTGAAAAGCTTAGGGCATACTTAAATGAAACGAAATATTTCAAGCAACAACTATGCTCACTCACTTAAAGTAGAACCTGAATAAGTTTCAATAATTAAAAAATTATAAAGGCGGCGAGTTGGCTCAATCGTTATGGTACCGGGTAAAATGCATAGCGCCAGTTCGTCCGTCTTTACATTCTGAGTTCAAATTCCAACGAGGTCATCTTTGTATAACATCTTTGCATAGTATAAGTACCAGTTGAGCACTAGAATCGATGTAATCGACTTAGACCCTCCCCCGTGCCAAAATATAAAACTAATAATTAAAAAAAAGTATGTTATCTGCCAGAATGATAAATTACACTTACCTTCAGAGAGAGATCCAAAAGTTGTTTCGCTAATTTTTCTTTCTCCTTTTCATTATTAGTAATTGTCAATTTATCTAAAGTTTGTTTAATGTTTAGGTAAGCCCAAAGATTTTCTGGTATGTTTTTGACTTCATTATCTGTCAGAAAACCGAATTTCTTTTTAGACTTATCTAAGCGAATTCTTTTAAATTTCTTTGAGCGTTTTATCATTCCATTGCTTGTTGTAGCGACAAGATTCCACGAAGTTGGTTTAACGTAACTATCTGATAATTTCCCAGCTACTATTGTTTCAGTACCGTTGAAATATTGGTTGAATTCGCTTTTCGTTAACGATCCATTATCGACCTGAAAGTCAAGTGTATAAATAGTAGTTAATTTTCCGGTAGATGTAAATTGGATATAAGTTGCATGTTTGGCAGAAAGAAATTAAACCAGTTAATGATCATGTTGTACATATTTATGTCCTTGTTAATTTCCATGAATTTGAAATGTTATTCCTTTCAAAGAAAGGGAGAAACTGACAGACAGACAGATAGATAGATAGATAGATAGATAGATAGATAGATAGAGAGAGAGAGAGAGAGAGAGAGAGAGAGAGAGAGAGAGAAAGAGAGAGAGAGAGAGAGAGGGTGAGGGTGAGGGAGTTACAGAGAATCTATGATGCCGCAACATGCATTCATTTATTGAACTTGCTAAGAAAGCAGCGACATTGATATAAATCATTTTAAAGGAAAGTTCGTAATCATCGAAACTTCTTCCTCTAATGAAAATTAATGGTCCGTAATTTACTGGGTCGTTAGATCATTATTGAATACATGATATTCATGAAGTTCGATGGTCATAGTGGTTTAGCCCCAGGTCAATCCTGCTCGAGCAAACTTTTCATTAAATCTGCTCTGGCCGTGATCTCCACAGATATACAAGACGTATACATAAAATAAGCAAAGGTTTGAGTGCTGAGTAACACGTGTCATTGATCTAGTATTAAAATATAAATGATAATGTGCATAAGACAGTAAGTAGTCCTTTCTTAAAGATCAAAATATTAAGGCACCTTTTACTTAAGATAGTAAGGTGTAACTGCGGGAGAAGATTTGACTGTTATTAATAGCGAGTCGAACGACTAGTTAGAGGCTCCTTCGTTGACTCATATGTAGTACAAGTTTCAAATCGATGTACACGGAACCGTTCCCCCTTTTCTGGTATAGATTCAAAGAAGTATATAATCTAAACACCACAATTTAAAGAAATAGTTTCCCAGTATTATAGCAATGATACAGCTTACTTCGTTGTGATAATGTGTTTTCGAAGTTAGCGAGACAGATACATTTAACTATTTAGAGAAAGAAACAAAACAGTGTTATTGATGAGAAATCAAACTTCAATTCTTCGCCCCGGTCAATCAATATTATATCAATTAGTCTGGCTGAAAAAATATCTATCTCCATGTATTTACAATTTATTTCTCACAGATACTAATTTCTTTGGCATTTCTAATAAAAAGTATGGCTAGTTGTTTTTTTTTCATTGGCTACATAGGTGCAGGAGTGGCTGTGTGGTAAGTAGCTTGCTTACCAACCACAAGGTTCTGGGTTTAGTCCCACTGCGTGGCACCTTGGGTAAGTGTCTTCTATTATAGCCTCGGGCCGACCAAAGCCTTCTGAGTGGATTTGGTAGACGGAAACTGAAAGAAGCCCATCGTATATATGTATGATTGAGCAGATCTACATTCAGAGGCACTCTAGCTACGACTGTCACGTAATGTAATTAAGACTATCCACTATTTCAAATGGTAACTATGTTGTTATTTAATAGAGATTTGACTGCTATTTGTGTTTATTAATTCGACTGTAGTTAGCGTTTACGTGCAATGAACCAGACGCCGGTGCACCAGACAATCACATACGTGATGATGATGATGACGCTGAAGAGGATGACATACGAGACAGCAGCATCGAAAACGGTAGCTTGTGACACTCATTTAGAAATTTTAAGCTCGTATCTATATCGAAACGCAAACATCGAAGATGGAATAGTAACGAACCATGTGGTTGCGAAGCAAGCTTCTTACCACAAAGCCACGACTCATTTAAAACGCAAAAACACTATAGATCTTATCTCCAAGTGGAACATTTCTCCATTCCTCAAAATGAGGATATTAACAAACTGCAGGATTTGAAAAAAAAAAAAAAAAATAATATTTAAAAAATGTCGGGAATTGCTGACATCTCGTTACATTAGAAGCAAAGAAATAGGTCTATGACGTCCTTAACTTAATATAGGGCAGATCTATCACAGACACTTCCTTCCATTAATAAATACCAATGCTACACAATACGGTGATGGGTTCCACGTTGGATGGAAATAGGTTCTCAGCTAATCGAGTTTGCTATTTGATAACAATCTGGAATTGCTCCAGATACTCTACACTTCAAGGCTCTAAGTAAAAGTCACGTGACTGTCACAATTTGACATTTACTTCCCACAAAAGTAGTAAAATTCACGAATGAGTGCTTGTGTTAGAATTTATTTAATTACATTGCAATTGTATTCAACTGGGTGTTTGCTCACTTTAACTTCTCTGACAGGTCTATAAAAGCATCCTAATGAGATCACTTAGGAAGCTTCGGATTATTAAATGACATTTTATTTATTTTATTAGAGCAATAAATAAATAAAATAAAATAGGCGCAGGCGTGATGGTGTGTTATGAAGTTTGCCTCCCAAACCACAGGGCTCTGTATTCTGTCTCACTGCGTGGAACCTTAGGCAAGTTTCTTCTACTGTAACCATGGGCCAACCAAAGTCTTGTGAGTGGATTTGGTAGACGGAAACTGAAAAAATCCCGTTGCAAATATATATATATATATATATTTGTGTGTGTTTGTGTCTGTGCTTGGTCCGCACTACCGCTTAACAACCGGTGTTTTGTGTTTACGTCCCCGTAACGTGGTAGTTTGACAAAAAGAGGCCGATAAAATAAGTATCAGGTTTAAAAAGAAAAAAATATGTTCTAAGGTCAATTCATTAGACTAAAATTCCACAAGGCAGTGCCCCAGCATGGTCACAGGCTAATGACTGAATCAAGTAAAAACAAATAAAATAAAAAGATATAGGCACACGTACACAACAAAATAAATAAACTAGGACTCACTTCCTTTGGAATGTATTTCATTTTCATATCTGTCATTAACGTTGAAGATATTTGATCATAAAACTTCTTTAGCTGAATTGCAGAATCATTTGACTCGTAGATCCGTTTAACTTCACCTGAATTCTGTAAAGAAATTCTTTGTAACAATTTCATGTCTGCGTCAGCTCCAAATGAAAGAGAAAATACTGGTGTTTTTGTCAGATTTTCTTTCTGAAGATTATTTAATATGACATTTCGGCTGGATTCCCCAAAAGTTGCACTACCATCAGTGAGAAAAAGGATAACTCTGGCTCTGCCTTCAGATGTCGTATTGTCGAGTGTCTTCATCATCTTAGCACCTTCAACGACAGCTCGGTTGATGTCGGTACCTAATTGAAGATAACATCGCATGAATTTTCATAAAACTGAACCGTGTAATCTCCCTGTCACACGCACTTACACAAACTTTACATATATATATATTTACGTACACAATACCCCCTCGCAAGATGAGTGAAACAGGAATTGTAACGTATATATATGTCATGTCGCTCGTAGACAGCTTTATTGTGAGAAGATATGAGTGATAATAGTGGTTTTGATTGCTATTTCTAGACATGTGTTTTTGAAACCCTCTCCGTTATAATTGTGATTTTTCATAATTATAAACACTCTTCTTTTATATATATACAGAGAGAGAGAGAGAGAACGAGAAAGATAGGCGCAGGAGTGAGTGGCTGTGTGGTAAGTAGCTTGCTTACTAACCACATGGTTCCGGGTTCAGTCCCACTGCGTGGCACCTTGGGCGAGTGTATTCTACTATAGTCTCGGGCCGACCAAAGCCTTGTAAGTAGATTTGGTTGACGGTAACTGAATGAAGCCCGTCGTATATATA
>NC_068995.1:15658115-15660401 GCF_001194135.2 Octopus bimaculoides
CGTGTGTAGAGTGGTGTACAGATATTGTATATTGAGAAAAAAAGGTCACCAACATTTTTTGAAAAAATTTTATTTATTTAATCATTATTATTAGCGCTTTCGTTCGTTTTTCGAACCTGTCAGATAAGATTGTGGATGTGCAAACAGGTTGTTCATTTATATAAAACAGATGTTTTTAGTGTTTTGTTTAGAAGAGAACATTGGTTTTGTTCTTTTTTTGTTTTTTGTGAGGTTCCAGGACAATGGATATAGATAGATAGATATATAGATAGACAGATAGATAGGTAGGGAGAGGGAGGGACCCCACTTCCATTTGACTATATTCACCATTAATTTATTTATCCATCCTTGAACCCATATCAATACAATGGTAAATGACTAAATAAATAAATGAACGGTAAATACATGTCACTCTCTCTCTCTCTCTCTCTCTATCTATCCCCATTGTCCTAGAAACCTCACCCCTCAAAAAAAAAAGCAAAACAAAAACAATGTTCTCCTTTTCTAAACAAAACAAAACATGTTTTATATAAATGAACCTGCTTGCACCTTCACGAACGAAAACGTTAATAATAATGAATAAATAAATTTTTTTTCCCAAAATCCTAATGACCTCCTTTTTTCTCAATATATATATGTATATATATACACGTGTGCGTTTGTCTGTAATGTGCATGTAGTAACTTACACGCTAAAGTTTTCCGCTATTGGCTAGCAATTTAGACACATAAGTCTTCTGCACTGGCAGATTGGAAAGCTAACGACACGGCCACCATCATGTATTTGACTTCTCCGATTACTATGGATGTCAGTCGAAGATGATGGCGTCCAAATTCCTGGACCGTTGCACGAAACTGTAGTAGAGAGATAGCTACATATGCTAAACACAGATACACACAGCCGTATACATATAAAATGAATCACTTTATTGCAATATTTGAATATGGAAATTGCTTTGTATTAAATAATAGCTTTGGATAGAAATATACGATCGAATGGAGGTTAATGACTGAATGCTGTAACGAAAAGTAGACAAAGTATAGACGTTATTGCTCTCTAATAATTCTGTCCTCCGAGAAATTAAATTAATTGCATACGTAATTAGATTGATCATTTAGCAAATAATTACATAAGCTAATTTGAAAAATAACATAAGAACCTAATTTTAAACATATCGAACTGATTAGAGTAAAATCTTAGCTGTTTGATAACATTTTTCTCTCTCACCAGGAAAAAAAAATTAATTAGAACTGAATATTTGGTCCCTTGAGAAATAAAATTAATTAAATTTGGAATTAATTATTCAATTTGTTGATACTTTAACCAGATTAAAAACTGAAGACACCGTGAAAATACCAATTTAGACAGATTTCTTTGGGAAAAAAATGGAGAATAATATTCTTGCTTGAAGTATTTTAATTATTGATGTTATTTGAACAAGCTGAAACGATACAGATATTATATAGGACATGATACAGAAAGAACTTCTGGACCACGCCTTAGAACACGGTGAAGAATATTGCAAATAGTAAAGATTCTTTCAAGAAGGAGAAAGGATGAAATTCTGAGAGGATGTTTCTATTAAAAGACATGAAATAAAAAAGTAAATAAACAATTAAATAATGAATTCACAATTTATAATAAAGATTAATATATTGGTTTTAAATTTTTGCACAAGTAATTTTGGGGTGGTAGGGTGAGTCGATTTGATCGACCCCAGTGTTCAAATGGTACTTATTTTATCGACCCTGAAAGGGTTAAAAGCGAAGTCGCTCTCCACGACATTTGAACTCAAACTGGAAAGACGGACGATATGTCGCTAAATACTCCCCCCCCCACCACCGTGCTAAAAATTCTGCCAGCTAATCGCGCTTGAGAAGAGAGATATATTGAAATATTTATAAAAGATTACTGGTAACAATTGTATCGAACCAGGAAATATGAAATACAAAGGCTTTCACGCCAGATTTACCCTCTAAACGTTACATATATATACAAGTGTAAATACATATATATTTACGAATACATAAGTATAAATACATATATATGTATGCATACGTAAGTATGAATATATATATACACAGTATTTGTACATATATTGAAGTACACACACACACACACACACACACACACACATATATATATATATATATATATATATATATATATATATACATACATACACATACTGATGTACGTATTTATAAGTGTATTTATATATGTATTCTTTTCTACTCTAGGCCCGAAATTTCTGGGGAGGGGGCAAGCCGATTAGATCTATCCCAG
>NC_068995.1:15660548-15671339 GCF_001194135.2 Octopus bimaculoides
GTGTGTGTGTGTGTGTGTGTGTGTAAATATAAGCATTTATATAGGTATAAGTATATATATATATATATATATATATATGTATATATATATACACACACACACACATAATTGCATGGACACACACACGCACACGTTTATGTATGTAATGTATATGATGAACTTTAAATTATTAGCAATAAAAATAATTATAATGATAATCAAAATTATAGATCTTATCATAATAGCAACCACTTTGAAATCATTATAAGTTAACGATCCAGTAGCGGTAGGGTGTTTTACAACGGTGTTATTAGAATGAAATAAAATGAGCTATGCTAGTGGTTTCCATCGCCCATGGGGGAACGGTCCAGATGGGATGCGTCGGAAGGAGTCCCAAATGTAAAGGCAACACGATAAAATCTTTTGTCCAGAAATTCGCCAATGCACTTCTCCTTCAAGTCGACGTAAGGTGAGCGGGAACAGTTGTTAGCACGCTGGATAAAATTTTTAGCGATATTTCTTCTAGCTCTTTACGAACCGAGTTCAAATTCCACCTAGGTCATCTTTGTCTTTCATCCTTTCGGGGTCGATAAAATAAGTAGCAGTTTAACAGTGGGGTCTAGATAAACGACAAGCGCAGCACCTGAACATTTTGGGCGTTTTGTTACAGGTAGAAAGGATCATTATTACTCAGGTAGAAAGCTGACAGTCGTGGGCTATCCAGACAAACGCTTAGCGGCATTTCGTTCCGAATTCAAATTCTGCCGAGCTCAACTTCAGGGGTCGATGAAATAAGTACGAGTTGAGCATTGGGGTTGATGTAATCGTTTAGCGACACCAACAAACAAGCAATCTCCTGGCTGGGCCTAAGGTAAAAATGGGGTTGTGTAAGGCTAAAACATCCCTATCTAGAAAATATGCAAAGTTACAGAAGCACTAATGACACTTCAAACCAGCAAGACCTGAAAGAAGTAAGACCTACCCTCAGGGCTGGATAGGCTACAGAAAGTCGAGAACATTGCGGACAACCGTCGTCAGGCTTTGTTCCATAGAGTGTGAAGTGCTTAACGGAACTAATTCCATTTTAAAGGCGGTATGGTATGGTTAATTGGAGGTGTATGACACAGTGGTTAGGAAGATGGATTCATGATCGAAAGATTGTGGCTTCAACTCCTGGACCAGGCGACTCGTGTTCTTCAGTAAAACAATTCATTTTATGTTGCTCGAGTCCACTCAGTCATCAAATATGAGTAATTTTGCGACAGACCGGCGTCCCATCCAGGGAGTGGGGTTAATATATACGCCACAGAAACTGAGAAACCAACCGTTATGGGGCCATAGAGCTCGAAAAGATGCTTTATCATTTTATGATATGATGAGGTGGCGGAATCTCTATGCTTTGAGATCATCTCTTATTGTGGTCAATTTTACCTCTCGGGGATCGATAATCCAGAGACGTGAATTCTCGGAACCGGATGTAAGCTTCAGATCTAACTAAAATATTGCCAAAAGCACCGTCGTCATCTTGCAGGGCTAGCGTGAGGAGTAAGGAAATCCGCGAAACTAAGGACAGCGCCAAATACACAGCGCTGGGTAGAGCCGAGAGAAATATTCCTCCAGCTAGAGAGGCACATGTGCCTTGGTGAATGCATGTCAAAGAACGGTGTGATTTGAGGGCGGTTTCATATTTCTGGCTGGAAGAGTGATCATATAGAAGGTCCCGCTTTACCTCACTTGACTTGTGTCTAAATATATGTGGAAGACTTGACACAATTCATTACAATTGCAAATAAGTAATTGTATGGGAATATATGAAAATATTGAAGAAAAGTTAAATCAGGTCGACTGAAAATATTTAAAAAATAAGTGCAATGTTATCAAATTACACCATTCTTTATCTGAAATTATGACTGTGGAAATCAGGCATTAGTGTTTATGAATAAGTATTCCTTAAGCTTAGCCTAACTTTTTAACAATACTAAATCTTTTCAAGGTCTTTCAAAAAGTCTTGGAAATGTCACCACTTCTTTCTCTCCATTAAAAAATAAAACCACAGAAGTGTTAAAACCCATATTATACATACATGGCAGTATTTAGTTTAGTACGCATGTGTCAGAAACTCTAATACAGCCAAGGTCGACTTCGTCTTTAATCCATTTGGCGTCAATAAATCAAGTACGATTTAATCAAATATATATGTCACATCCTCAAAATGAGGATATGACATGCATTTGACTGAAGCCTGTTGGCGCAGGCGTTGCTGTGTGGTAAAAAGTTTGCTTCCCAACCACATCATTCCAGGTTCAGTCTGGTTGGTACCTTGGGCAAGTGTCTTCTACTATAGCTTCGGGTCGATCAAAGCCTTCTCAGTGGATTTGCTAGACGGAAATTGAAAAGAAGCCCGCTGCGTATATATCACTGATGGCGTGTTTACGTCCCTTGAATTTAGCGGTTCGGCAAAACGGACCGATAGAATAAGTACCAGCTTTAAATGATAGTAGGATCGATTAATTTAACTAAGTATTCTTTAAGGCAGTGCCTCAGCATCGCCGCCCTCTAGTGATTGGAAAAGGATAAAATATAGCTACAAAAGAAATAGGTTTAAAGATATCTGTAGGGTTAAAATGTGTGCTTTGCAACCATGTGGTTCTACTTTCCATCCTACCGCGCGGCACAGAGGCGTTTTTATAATAAGCTTGGATTGATCAGTATCTTTTGAGTGGATTTCAGTGTTTTGGATCCTATAAAAAAAATCTGTTATGTGTGCCTGTGTGTATTTGGTTAAAAAGAGACGATGAGCTATGGCTAGAAGAATATAAAGCTTTATTTAATAACCAAATGATCTAGCAAGCGGGCCTCATATCAGTGAGGGGTCCGGTGCGCAATGATGCCGTCGAGAAGAAGGCTCCAAACGGCACGCGTTCTCTCCTGATCACCTCATACACTTGCTGGCTCTTCTGGTATGCAGAACTTTCGACTAGTAGCACTTACATGTGCAAGTTGTTTGCAAAACATCTAAATCGTGGTTTCGGGTTCGGTTCTACTACTCGGCACCTTGGGCTCATAACGTCTACTATAACCGTAGTCTGACCAGTGTCTTGTGATTGAATTTTGGTAGATGGAGACTGTGTGGAAGCCTGTTATATACACACTACATATGTGTGTGTGCGCGCGCGCGCGCGCGCGCGTACAAGTGTTTGTCTTTGGGTCTGAGTTGTGCTTGTCCCCCATCCCAACTTCACAACCAGTGTTGGTTGGTTTATGTCCTTGTAACATAACCTTTCGGAAAAAAGGGACCGGTAGAATGACTACGAGGTTAACAAAATGTTTAGGCGTCGATTTATTTGGCTAAACCCTTCAAGGCAGCGTCCCAGCATAGCCAGAGTCTAATGACTGAAACAAGCAAACGCTACGAAGATATGTATACGCAGGCATGGCTAAGTTGTTTAAAATGAGGTGGTGAGTTCTATCCTACCGCGTGCTACTTTGTACAATCTTCTTTTGCTGTATATTCTTGGCCTCATCTTTCGAAGACCAAATCCTCTCTCACGGAATGTCACACTAAAACTACTCAAGAGTTTTGTAAAGAATACACGAATCTTTGAGATATTCTACTCTAGTGCAAGCGACTGACTGAGTTGGTAATTCAGTATATCAAACAACTTGGATAACCATCGCCGATACCGACTGAGGACCATTGACTTGATGATTGAAGTCAAAGCTGACTTCGGCAGTATTCAAACTTTTAAACAGAATGAGGCATTACTAAACAGTTCCATGCATTAAATCCAACACTCCAAGAAGACTTCTACACGACTGCCCTTTAGATCTCTAGGTGAGAACGAGAGGATAGTGCAAATTGAATTAAGTTCGCTACAATATTGTTATGTTCGGTGGAAAGCGGTAAGAGGTTACTCGACCTGCTAGTCATAACAAGCGTAGCCTCTGGAAAGTGATACTCAAGTTAATTCTTACCTACTCATGAGACTGAGTTGTACAATGAAATTGTTGCGGTGTCCTCCATATGGCAATAGAATCAAAAACGTATTTTGTATGGTAATCAAAATGTTTGTATAGTAATTAATATGCCTTTAATTAGTTTCACATATTCACACAGACACACAGACTCACGCGCACACGCACACATAAACCCCCCCACACACACACATGTATGCATATATGTATTTGACTTGTGTGTTGTGTCTTAGACACATTGATGTTTTTATTTATTTCTTACATTTTCACAGAGCGGTATATGATTTTCAAACCTCTTTTCAGACCAACCAAACAATTATATAATATTTTTAATTAATAAAATTATTTGGCCTCCTGATTAAATTTGTAAACTCTATACTAAACCTTCCGATTTCTAGCAATTTGAAATGATGTTATTTAATTAGGTACAAATTTGGCATTCAGCACTTTTCGTGTCGATATTTCTAATGAGATACATTTCCTTGATGATTATAATTGAAAACGTGAAAGGATGCAGTAAAAATATCTAGTTTTTCTTTATTGAATGCTTTTAATTTGGAACTTAACTTTATGTAAGTTTGTTACATAAAATTATACTGGAAAATTTTCGATACAAACTCTTTAAAACGGCACGTTTTGTATCATAGATTCTGTGTTGGTCTCAGGTAGTTTGGTATTAAAAAATCATTAATGAGCACTATCGATCACTTTGATCAATCACAATAAAAGACCTCAAAGCGTTATTAGAGAGGCACTCTGAATAGCATTTACTGCCTAAGTTAAGTAAATCGATTTTAAAAGATCTGAATGAATGTTTACCTGTTGGGTGCTAAAAATGTTATCTTGCATTGATTTTTGCACGTAGAGCTAAAGAATATATTTTCTTATTCTTTAGATAGTTTCATGCCGAGGCAATACTTTTAAGGCGTGTCTTTGTCAGGTTGCTATTTAGTTTTCTGATTTGACTACTTAAGCACTCAGATCAAAGATGACTTAATCTTTGATTAGGATCTGAAGCTGAAGAAGAGGAGCGACTGATGGCTCTGCGGGGTACTCAGGAAAATACGATGATGCACATCGAGTTCAGGTCCTTTCTGATAGTTCTAGGATCTTGAGCAACCAGGGCAATATCGTGCTGACTCACTTCTTTCCATTGGGTTTCAGAGTCAACATCATCACTTGCATCGATGTGCTAGTCATGTGAACAAGACCTAGATTGAAGAGGGTGCCCAGGGAGGGAGGACTGCGTCTCCCTGTGAGGCCCTGCTCCATCCTACATGGTGCTCTGGAGTAATTGGCCGAGAGTTTTTACTATCATGTGACATTCAACACACAGATTCCTCACTAGATCCCCTGGTTCGTACACTTGGCTTGCGGTAGCTGGCGTCATTGGTTGGAAATAGACATGCAGTCTCATTAGTGAAAGGCTCTTTAGGAGCTGCCACTGTGTACGTTGCATATGTGTCTGCGTGTGGAGGGGAGGAGTTATCTGACTGTAACCTGAATGCAGTTTTGTCGAGTAGCCTGTTCTTTGTTGTATGAACGCGAATGTGTGCTGTTTTTGTTTCAATTTTTTTTGTCTTATTTTAATGTTTTGTTTGTTTTGTCAGTAAATGTTAATCGAAGCATGATAAATGATTGGATAGATAAACTAAATAAATAAATGAATAATTTTTATTATTATTATTTACACCATCATCTATATTTTATATCTACCTGTCTGTCTCACTCCGCCACCATTATCGTTCTCTTCAATCTTTCTGTCCATCCACTTCTCTATTCCCTTTTCATTTATTAAATGTTTCTAACAGTGGAAGTCGAAGTAGATAAAGCTATAAAATTATCGTAAGATTGGACTAAAAAAATTCTTAGACAGAAAAATATGGAATCTCCTCATGGAACCCGAACCTACACCTTTCTTAAATTTAACAGATGTAGTTACACAGAAGTTACTTTAATGGAATTGGATCATCGAGTACCTGTCGCTTCAACCATATATATATATATATATATATATATATATATATATATATTTTCATTCTACGAAGAATTTATCCATATATTCAACAAACATACAAACAAAACCGATGAAGTAAAAATGGCAATACTTACTACCACCAATTGGCCTTTGATTTATCCATTTTAAGCAATCGTTTTTATTTTTCTCGCTCCATAAAGTCATTTTTGGCTGCCAAAATACTAATTTATGACTGAAATCCAAAACATTAAAACGTTCTCCTCCAGTTAAATCATTGAGTATTAATTTCATAGCAGATCTTAGCTGGTCCGTCTTACGACCGATCATTGAACTACTGGTATCTAGCAGAAATAAAATATCTTTTTTCATGGGTTTCAGTTTTTCAGGGATATAGAAGTGGACAAAATAACCATTCGATGACTGGAAAAAGAAAAGAAAACAAAAAGATTAGAGAAGTTCATAAGATATATAGCTTGATTGTAATACTCATATATTTAGTGGGTTAAGAGAAAGCAAGATGTTTAAAGCTGTCGACTATTTCAGTTGCCTTTTCGAAGCTAGAAGCTAGTCAATCCTTCACTTTAGTGATGCAATCGCGCATACACAAACATAAACGCGCGTGCGCACACACACATACATACGCGCGCACGCACGCACTCACACACTCGCACGTACCTATGAATGTGTGTATGGATGTATGTATGTATGTATGTATTAGCGCGGAGATGCAGAAATACCTTGTTGGTGTTAGGCTGCACAGTAAAGCAATCTGAAATGAGGGATCCCCTAACTATTGTCACAGAATTCTTCAAGGCGAAGAATACATCGCTGAAAAACCTCCGATTTCACATGATTTCTGGTTATCTCGCTTCGGCTTTTCACTTGGTTCTGATCACGGAGACTCAGCGAGCGATACTCGTGTTGTGCAAGTGTTTATCACTAAAATCCGATAATGTACAAATGTCTCTTTATGATTACCTCAATTGTCATTTATTTCTACTCTAAGTCCTATGACAATAAAACTAGTAGTGACGTAGTAAACTAACCGGCTGAAAGCGTGCAGCAAGTTACAACTTTCACCTGTCACCTATGTTTCAAACCAAGCGGCGACGGGGCTGAATAGTCATCTGAGAGGTAATGGACGACTGAAAGTCAGAAATATCATTGACTGCGAGGAAACAAAAGGGGACATCAATAATCTGTGGAGACGGAGCAGTCATTGTGTACGTATGCATGTCATTGTTCAGTTTTATATCAAGGTTTCTTGCCAATAGAAAAAGAGCCCGTTTCTAACATAGATCCAAGGCTCTTTCGTTGGAATTTCAACATCAACAGTGTATGTATATGTATGTAGATGCGCAGATTTGTATCTTTCCTTTTAGGTACGTATTCTCATGCATATAGTTGCATGTCTCGATATGATATTAACTTAAAGGTTAAATTTTCAGTGATGGCTTGGATCTGTAGTCTTCGAATCGGCTTTCTTTCCGGCTTTGAGAAGCCTAATTTCTAAAGATTGGTATTTAGGTAGTGTGTCACATATCCCAGTGCTCCAATAATTACAGGTACAAACCTGAGCTTGTAATCCAGATAAAGTAACTGTAGATTTCTCAATTGTTCAGCGTAGTTATTTCCTTTATCGCAGATCTTTAGCTTTACGTCAACATCCGCTTGGGCAGCTGATTTCCACGCCCGTACAGTTTTTGTATGGATGTGTTTGTGTGTAATGTAACCATTATTAACTCGATATACTTGACGCCCGTGTGTTGTTTAAACGCCAGAGACTACAGTTTATCGTCCTTTTAAAGATGTATAGTGTTAAAAGATTCCAATGCAAGGTATTGATAAGCTGTGAATACAGCAAAATAAGCATCTATCGGTTTGGAGATTAGTTTTGGTGCAATTTAGGTTAGCTTATCTCTGAATTATACTGTTTTTTTTTAAGACCGTATGTTTATAAAGGGAGTTTTGTCTGGACGAAAATCCGCAGCATTTGTCGTTTAAACAACACAGGTACGTTAAGTATATGGTATTGGCAATGATTATATATATATAAATTACATTATGTATATAAATTATATTGTATATATATATAAATTATATTATATATATAATTATATACATGTATATAAATCATATATATGTATATAAATCATATCTATTTGTATGTATGTATGTATATACATATATATCATTATACGTATCAGTATATCTGTCTATAGTTATCTATCTATTTACAGACACTGCACTCCTTCACACACACACACACACACACACACACACACACACATGTATGTCTGTATAAAACAGGATTTAATAAGCACATTCAGTTCATTATATTTCTTTACTAATGTTTCCTACATCCACATGAATACTTTTGTCGTTATGAGGAAGATTTTAATTACGTTTACTTACGTCCATTCATTCTAAATAACCTAAGCATTCAGGATATACCACCACAAAGACGCTCTAGTTAAAAAAAATCGATGATTTAGAATAGGATTTGAATAGCTCTTCCTTCATACTATGTATATTGCAGATAATATTGATTTTTTTAAAAAATCGTACATGTCTTGCACTACTTGCACGAAGCTTGCTTGGGGGTGGTTGTAGCTGATTAAACAGAAGACAAGAATTGGTTAGTTCTATATTTTATTAGTCTCTCCCTCAGAAAGAAACGAAAGGCGAAATTGAGTTCCGAAAAATTTGAACTCGGCAGAGCAATGCGTTTTATCTCCAGCTCTGCAAAATCGGCCAATCCACCGACCTTGGATGTAGATAATTTTCGTATGTTTGGTCTAAATGCTCATGCTTGTTTTCAGATATATACTTTGTTCTGGTTTCATAAGTTCTGAGAAATACAAAGCCTTCCTTTCATAAACCTCAAGTTACTAATAGTGAATGTGTATTATATATGTTGCATGTACACCAGAGAAATATGTCCTGCGTATCACGTGTGGTATACACAGAACAGAGAAAGGGTTAAACAATTGGAAAACATGTACTTGATGGTGTAGTCTGTTAGAATGACACTAACGCGTTATTTTAACGGTAGCAAAATGATAAGAATGCCGAGCTCACCACAAACTGATGGAAACCCAGAAGATAAACTGTTAGGCGTTTTATCTAACGACTCTGCCATTTCTGTACAGGCAAAAGATCTCACATTTATGTGAGGTATATAGTGAAGTATATCGACCACAATTCCACAATTCCTACTTTATTTCATCACCTGTACATACATATATGTATATGTGTGTATGTGTGTGTGTGTGTGTGTGTGTGTGTGTGTGTGTGTGTGCGCGCAAGTGTTGCTGTACGAAAAGGTGAATATAAAGATTAGGGTTAATTACTTTTTCACAATCTTATAATCCAGTATTATAATTCGATGAATAATTTCATAAAAATCAGGAAACTAAAATTTATTTTGCTTTATTTGATAAAAAAAAAAAAACGTCACCCCCAACTTAAATCGATCACCACTTTTGACCCAAATCATACAAAATTCTAATGGGGTTCATAACACCTGCTCAAGTTTTTATCAAACTTGGTGTATTGACTCAATGCAATACAGAAATAGTATATCTGAAACTTCAGCTTTCTAGTCGAAGTAGTTCCGGAGTTATGAGCTTTTAAACATCACTAGTTGGCACTAGATTCACACTTCAATATGTCCACTGCCTAAATCCTAGTAAACGCAAGAGAGATGTGGAATAAAAGTGTATTTATACATTTTTAAGATTACTGAATTGAAATTGCTCTATGCAAAGGTTCGAAACTAGGCTATTTTAAGACAGAGGCCACTGCAAACATTCGATAACATACAAAATTAAAAACAGTACATATTCTTAACTTTATGGGTTTAATTCCAATTTTAAATAACTGTATTAGAAAAAAGGTGCTGAATGTTAGCAAATTTTTAAAACAAAGAATTAATGTGTTTTGTTCGATAAAATAAATCGAAGCTGAAGTTTCTCCTTTTTACAATCATCATAAAGACCTTGAAGGCACTTGATTGCCCGTTCTGCACTCTAATTTGTTCTGGGGATTCCCAGTAAATACGCACGCGCGCGCCCACGCCCACGCGCACGCGCACGCACACGCACACACACACACACACACACACACACACACACACACGTACGTACGTAGATATATGTATGTGCTCACATGGAATACATTTTCTTAATATCAACGCATAAAAATCATTGCATGAATTGATCTTTAAATAGTTTTTGAATTTGTAATTCCGAAAATTGTATAAATTCTCAAAATATTTTTGTTCCGTCGTTTGCACATCTGCAGCTATTTTCAGACATATGATTTATATCATTTTGTTGATGGGTATATAATTTGAAATTTTTTTTTTTTGCACAACCAATTAACGATTTGCCTCTGATGAAATAGAATATCATGTGATTCGACGATTGCTACTCATAATCCTGCCAGAAAACACATTTGTAAATAAAACCGGACACAGTTATATTGCAACAGATATTTTTGATATGCTTATCTAAGGGTTTTTTTTTTGCACCGCTAAATAGATTTACGTACGAGGTATTTTCAAATATTTGTACATAATTATTGCTAATATTTCCATATGAAATATTTCTCGTTTTGACAGGGTGATATGCTTTACAGGATTAAGTGATACACATTTAGCAAATCGACATTAAAATTTACTTTCTAGATCACTTTCAGGTACGAATTTCATGAAGATGCTACTTACGTTACTAAAACAAAACTATACACAAGATCATAGGCATTTACATATTTTCGAAAAATATATGCTGTGTCGAAAAACATACTAATTTGGAGGTTTAATAACACACACACACACACAATATATATATATATAT
>NC_068995.1:15674124-15677062 GCF_001194135.2 Octopus bimaculoides
ATATATATATACATTATACATATATATATACATTATACATATATATATACATTATACATATATATATACATTATACATATATATATACATATATATATACATATATATATACATATATATATACATATATATATACATATATATATACATATATATATATATATATATACATATATATATATATATACATGTGTGCGCGTGTGTGTAAACATCCTCGATCGTAATTCGCAATTTAATATATGTATTTATACATACACATAAAATGTGTGAGAGAGAGAAACATCTATACAAGTAAACAGTAACTAATACATTAAACTAAAGTACCCCAGTTTATTGCTCTTCAGTACGTCTACGCGAGCATCTATGTTTTATTTTGTTTTATGTGTTTATAATGAAGTGATAAAAAATTTATTGTTTTGTGAGCTGGCATTAATTCAGGCAAAATCTTTTATAGCGATAAAAAATCGATAATGGATTAATTGAAGAGCAATAGAGATAACTTTTGGCCAGAAGTAAATCCAGTATGAAGATTCTTAGAAGCCATTTGCATCGAATTATGTCTTTGTATATGTTTGGCGGGTTTGTGTCTCTGAATCATTTTCATTTACACTCATTCACACACATATACTTAAGTATACATATATATAAATATATACATATGTATATACATATATATATATATATGTAAAAATATATACGTTATATGTACAGACACAGGCGCGCACGCACACACAAAATACACATATTCACACATTGTTTAGAAGAATTTGATTTGACCTCATGCGACTTAGTTTCCGAGGTTCGCTACAAGTACCGACTGATTGGAGCTAGGGGCCGAATCAAGCCTTTATAAATAGTAATGTGTAACTCCTACTAAATATGTTGAGTGCCCCTTTCGTTTGTTGATTCACTCGTGTGTGTATATATATATATATATATATATATATATATATATATATATATATATATATATATATATATATATATACATTCATATAAATAAACATGCATACACATATATATATACATACATATATATACCTATAAATATACATACATATATATATATATATATATATATATATATATACATACATATATTGCAGAGTTGTTTGTAATTAACATGAAAATAACGTAATTGATTTTTGTCTATTTTGTTACAAAATATGTAAAGAATTATCCAAAATCACTTACTAGAATTTCTCCTGTATACTTCTTTTGCGCAACAGAATATTTCACGACAAATATTCCATCCACCACTTCGTTGTTTCGGGGTGGCCTGTAAGTTATTTTCGCCAACGTTTTGGAGGGCCGAACAATTTCGACGTCGGAATTATTTGCTAGAAAAAGAGACAATACACATGTATCATTGTTGTTGTTGATGTTGTAATTATTATTATTATTATTATTATTATTATTATGTTTGACTTTTGCTTTGTATTTGTACAAGTTGGCTCCATGTCTCACCCAGAGACCTCAAGAGACAAGTTAGAAGTTCATGATAGTGTTATGCCTAGGGTATCATATATTTGGTTTTGCACATAGTGTTCGTCTAGAGAGTATTTAAGAAAACATCAGAAAATTATGAGTTTGCTTTAAAAATTGAGTTTACATAGACAGTATTTTACGTAGGATATGGGCAGTTTCCATGAGCACTATCTTTTGAATTTCTGCCACTTTGGGGTTTCCTTCGTAGGAATCAGCTACTTTTGCTATCATTCCTAGGGCACCTATGACAACAGGTATTGTCTTAGTCTTGAGATTCTACATTTTGTCAATTTCTATTTGAAGGTCTTTATACTTGCTCAGTTTATGGTAGGTCTTGACAGATACATTTATATCGATTGGGACAGTTATATTAATGAGGAGGCATGATTTTTGGCTGAAGTATTTCAATATAATGTCTGGTCTATTCGTATCTATCTTTCCGTCAGTTTGAATGGTGAAGTTCTAGAGAAGTGAGATGTGATCATTTTGAAGCAATGGAGGTGGTTTGTGTTCCCACCAGTTTTTATCATGGGGCAATCCAGCTTTTTGCAAATTACCCAGTGAATATATTGTGCTGCTGTATCATGCCTGTTGAGATACTCTGTAGGCGCAAGAAGACTGCGGTCAACATGATGAATGGTTTCATTTTGTTGTTGACATGCACGACATGTTGGCCACTGCCGTTCTTTAATATATTGGCTTGGTAGTTCCTTGTAGGTAGGCATTGATTTTGTGTTGGTATGGTAAACCCTTCTGTTTCTGATTATAAGCCAGAAGACACTAACCATTGATGGGTAAGGGCTTTGTCAACAGCGGCACTATTAGCTCTCTTTGGGTATTTGCCATTGAGAGGTTTTTCTTGCCATTTATCAGTAAGAATATCTAAAGCAGCAGTTTTAGCATGGGTTTTCATACGCTTAGCTTTTTCTGTGCTTGTTTCTGGTAGGTCTAATTCTGGAATTTGTATTATTATTATTATTATTATTATCGTTCAATTCGCAATTCATTGTTTTTCTGCTTGTATTAACCACTAGATATCAAGTTGTATCTCGCGATCCTAGACATCTGGTAGCTTTCTTATATTCATTACTCAGACATAGTGCAGTTCAATCTAACTGGATTTCTGCAGTATTTTATGTTTGTATTTATTAAAAGGACTTTCACTACTAAAACTGCTCTGCTTTGTTCAGTTATTTCTCTGTCTTGTGTTTATATATTATTCCGGGAATTGTGTTTAACATTAGTTTGCATCTACTTTAGTCTATTATTATGAGGATTTTTATTTCAAGATCTTATTTCGAGATCTTCGTATATTAATAGTTTTCTAGTTTGTTCCAACCCAGTCATCAGACATATACATATATACAAACCCGCATATACATCGCATTTCCAACATATGACATTTTGCGTATATATATATATATATATATATATATATATATATATATAT
>NC_068995.1:15677241-15696644 GCF_001194135.2 Octopus bimaculoides
GAATCGAATTATAAAAAAAAAACAATTAGACAAATGATTTTAAAGAAGCCTTTGGAGAAACACTTTTCCAAAGAGAATAGTGAATTATCCACTCTTATTAAGATGAAGGCTAGTGGCCCTCACTTTCCAGTCTGCATATAACATGGTATTATTTAGAATAAAAGGAACAAATATATGAGGGGTGGTGGTGTAGAAAAGTTCCTGGCTTTGGGTAAAAGAAAATACAGGAGGATCAGTTAATTATGATTTTATACAACATATTCCCCTCTCTGTTTCACACACTTATTGCAGCAGTCCTTCAGTTTTTCTAAGCCCTACAAAAATGCTTGGAAGGTTAGGCCTCCAGCCAGGTCTTTCGTGATACCTTAAAGCCAGGCTTGGAAGCACGGTCATTTGCTTAATAACCCCAGGTCACAAAATACTATATCTAGTGGTTGTCATCAGCGAAACCAGGATTGATGTGGATACATCGGAAGATGATTTGGTAATATTGTTCCTGAAAGTTGAGGCCTCAAAATATGGACGATTTCTTGAGTCAAGACAGTAATTCTGTGGTACTGGACGGAAGCATCAATCTTTTTTATGCCACAGTAGGCGCAGGTTGCTAGGTTTCTTATGATCTCTAGTGATTTTCTTGCAAACACCTATTATTTAGTGCTAGTGAGAGACTCCGATTGCCGAGTAGATGGCCACCACGGTCTTTGGAGTTGATTCGGTCTCCTCAGAGACGAATACTTTCATACATTTGAACCAAACTAAAAATGCTTCTTCATTGAGTAGACAAACTCAGACTTAAACCGTGGCATTCTCGCAAAAACATGTGTTTCTTTGAGAAGTATTTGTGAGACAAAATAATAGAGCTAAAACCATTCCATGTTTGTATGCACATTATAAACGTGATACACACGGGTATTTTAATCTAAGGCTCTGTCAAGACTTCATAATTCAATCCTAGACAAGCTAGCTTTCGAGCAAATCACTAAACGGTTTGCATACTGATTACGATATCAGAAGCGAATTTTTAGGTTTGAGTTAGGATGTGCACGATATTCAACACTGAAGGGATCAAATGAAGTGGAAACACCTCGTCTACCGATCCAACAGCATTACAAGCGAAACCTTGAGTTTTTTTCTTTTCTCTTCTTATCAAAAATGTCTCTTTTAAGGGCGGCGAGCTGGCAGAATCGTTAGCACGTCGGGCAAAATGCTTAGCACTATTTAGTCTGCTGCCACATTCTGAGTTCAAATTCCGCCGAGGTCGACTTTGCCTTTCATCCTTTCGAGATCGATTAATTAAGTACCAGTTGCGTACTGGGGTTGATCTAATCGACTGGTCACCTCCCCCAAAATTTCGGGCCTTGAGCCTAGAGTAGGAAAAAAAATGTCTCTTTCAAAGTTCTATGATTCTATATATATTGTAAATTTTATACAAACGCTGTTTCAAGAGCGGATCTTTTATCTTTTACTTGTTTCAGTAATTAGACTGCGGCCATACTGGTGCACTGCTTTTAAGAATTTTAGTCGAACAAATAGACCCCAAAATTATTTATTTTATCAGACCCTTTTACCAAACAGCTAAGTTACGAGTGCGTTAAGACACCAACACTAGTTGTCGAGCGATGATGGGGGACAAGCACAAATACACACACACACACACACGACAAAATTCTTTCAGTTTCCGTCTACCAATTCCACTCACAAGGCTTCGGTCGGCCGGCGACTATAATAGAAGACACTTGCCCCAGGAGCCACGCAATGGGACTGGGGACTGAACCCGGAACCATGTGGTTGGGAAGCAAATTTCTTACCACATAAAAACGCCTGCGCCTATATGTATATGTATATATATATATACACACACACACACATGCATATCTGTAAATATGTTTTTGTGTATGCGTGTGTGAGCCTATGTGTGTGCACGCGTATGTGAGCGTATGTGCGTGCGCGTATGTGTGAGTGAGAGTGTGTGTGTGTGTGTGTCGTTATAGCACTGTCGAAGATGAGACAGTGACGGTTTTCTAATTTCATACTTGTAACATTTACTGACATTTTACAGATATTTTTAGACGTGTTTCCTCGTTTGATTTCACGTAGATTCAATGTCAGCTAATTATATTTATTTACCAACCCAGAGAGAGAGCTTAAAACATTTCCTTTTTCATTAAAGTAACATACAAATGTATCAAATTAAATTAGTTTGTGACTATATCCTGATTACAAATAATTAATATGTCACCACGACCACATTTTCCCCACTTGTGTTATGATAGGGTTAAAGTGAACATTTCCTTTCTTTACATTAACATATAACCGACCAGAGAAGTTTTCATGTTATTCTGCATATTTCATTTTTGCAAAAAGAAACCGCTTTAAAAAAAAATCAAATATTACATCGCAATTTGTCCAGCCCTTAAATATGTAAATGGAGCCATACGATGGCATTACTCATCGTTATGGGCGGCTACACACTTATAATTGAAGAGAAACTTGATAGTATGCAATGCGGTGTGAAAACTGGAAAGATGGGCCTCGGCTTGTCTAATTTTATTCTAGCTGTATGAATTTAAATAGGGATATGAACAATCATACATACATACATACATTTATGTATGTATGTATGTTTATATCTATGTAATACACGTCCCTGAAACAGCCTTAGGTGAATATACTGTTGTTTATAACAATTAGAATATGCATAAAGACGTGGACTAGCTTCAATGTTTCTTCAGTGAAAAACTTCTCAGAGACGCTTATATGTTAAAAATTTAAGGCTTAACTGAAATTATCAGTATCCATTTTTAGAGTAACATTTATAAATTATCATCCATGTTAAGGTAGTTTAGTCGTGACACGTCGTGTGCCAGTTAAGTGGGCGCTACACATAACAACTACTTAAAAAGTGGTGGGGGTGCTTGGCATTATACCTACTTAGAGTGGGGGACATTACAAAAAAAAAAAAAAAAGGTTCTAAAGGAATATTAGGCGTTGATAGGCGTAAGGATTAATTCGTGCTTGTATGTAATGCTGCAGTTCGGCATCTTGAGGGCAACACCATGCCGGCAGACGGTGTCATGGGAGACTGGGTGGATGAGCCAGTTAAATTACTTGGGATCCGGTTTGATCTTGACCTTCTGATTGATAGAAACCGTGTTGAAGGTTACGAGCTAAGTGCCCAATCTCAATCATAAAGAGGCTGAGAAGAAGCTATCCCTGTCACGTCAAGCAGAGGTGGTGAGCGAGTACATCATTTCCGTCATATACTACTGCCTGATCGTTGTACCTTTTCCCAGTTTTCATATCACCAAATTGAACCGTCTGTGCTTTTACGTCATGTTCAGGGATGCATTCCACCGGTCAGGATGTGTTGTCAACATCTTCAATTTAAACGGCTCTGCATACTGTGGTTGTATCCTATGGCTGATGATGTACAGGCATGCACTGAGGCTGCAATACATACAAATATCCCTGAACAATGAATAGATGTAGCCATCCTTTATCAGACGAGTTTTCGCAGGTCATCTCTTTCATGGAGCATCAGTTCTAGGTTAAGCAAAGCTCGAAATTGAGTACCTGGTACCTGGGATGTCAGGCGTTCATAAATCTCAGCAGTCTGATAATGGGATTGGTGGAAGTTCAACTTTTGTATTCTATTGAATACTAGTGGTGAAGGAGGGCGACACAATTCTCGGAGAAACTTGAGTAACAATGAGAATGAAAAAGCTCGTTTGTTCCGAAAACCTTTTAACCCTAAACTATGGGCAATTTCCGGAAATCTCTGGTCTAGTAGTGCTACCGAAACCTCGCCGGTACGGAATAAACTCTACAGGAACGGAAGTGCTGCCAGGAGTACGTAGCAGAGATTCTGTATATACTTGATAAAATTCTGAGCATTAATGCCACTAATAACTTACATTGTTTTGTTGGACAGCTGCTATCACATACAGAATGTATCTGGCTATCGGCCAAGTCCTTTATGAAGTCCAATCCACAGTCTGGGAAAAGCGAGCAATTTCCCTCTGTATGGCTATGACGAAAGCGATTGTAGTGTTGGCGTAGCTACCTTACTTTAGCTGGAAAAGGCAATTTTCCTTTCTCTCATAGGTTTGGTGAAAGAGGTTGTGCTGTTGACGAGATCGAAAGGGATTAAGATAGACACATTTTTCTTCGGCGAAATTATCGTCAGCCAAGCTCTCATCAACATATTGTTTCATCTGCTTATGTTCTTAGTTCAAATTCCGCTGTGGTCTGCTTCGCCTTCTATCTATCTGATGTCGAAGAATTAAAGTATTATTCGAGTGCTTGGGTCGATGTAATCCAGTAGACTCGTCCGCGAAAAACTGCTGACTCGCGTACGTGAATTAAAAATAATCATAACAACAATCGTATCAAATTTTGGCACAGGGCCAACTATTTCGGAGAAGGGGCTAAGTGGATAACATTGACCCCGTTGATTAACTGGTACTTATTTTATCGATCGTGAAAGGATAAAAGACAAAATCGGCCTTGGGGCAATTTGAACTCAGAATATAGAGTTAGAAGGAATGCCGCTGTATATTATGTCTGATGCGCTAAAGGTTCTGCCAGCAAGCCGCCAAATAAAAACCATTTCTACAATAGGCACAAGGCCTTGATTTCGAGAGAGGGAGATCAGTCGATTACATCAACCCCTATGCTGTACTGGTACTTATTTCATCGACCTAGGAAGGACGAAAGGCAAAAGTGACCATGGCTGAATGTGAACTCAGAACGTGAAGACGGACAAGAAGCCGTCAAGCATTTTGTCCGGCATGCTAACAATTTTGCCATCTCGCCACTAATAACGATAAATATTATTTTTATTAAATTCCCCCGAAGTCAACTTTGCCTTTCATACTTTCGGGGTCGATAAATTAAGTACTAGTTGCGTACTGGGGTCGATTTAATCGACTAGCCCTCTTCCCCAAAGTTTCTGGCCTTGTGTCTATAGAAGAAATGACTATTATTATTATTAATATTATTATTATTATTATTATTCCACCGAGGTCGACTTTGTCTTTCACCCTATCGGTGTCGATAAAATAAGTACCAGTTGAACACTGGGTCGATGTAATCGACTCGTCCCCTCCCACGAAATTGCTACCCTTGAGTCAAAATTTTAAACTTATTATTATTATTATTATTATCATTATCATGTTACTTACTGTAACTGTAGTAAATACTTATTTTGCAATAAATATGAGCACGGACTTTAGAGGACACTCTATTACATTATTTTAATGAAAGCGATAAACTTGTCTCGCTGATATGTTGTAACACAACTATGTAAAATACACTGACGTTATGTCTGTAGATTTGAAGTGTTTTCATGCAGCAAAGAAATTTTCTCGTTTAGATCTGCGATATAACTATATACAGGTTTGTTTGAAGCATATATCAAAATCTTTAATGACAGACTTGTGTCTTCTAAGCTATATCATATCTTGGAGTTTGGCCAAATAGTAGCATTCTCTTCAAATAGAATCTATATATTCACTGATAATTTGTTTAATATACTGCACCACACCAAGTCATAGAGGAAACTAGATTGGAATCGTTTTGATGTGCGATTTGATGTATGATCCCCATAAACTGTTTAGCTATTGCTTGAAGGAAATATAGCTCTTGTAATAGATAGAGAAATAAGTTTTCTATTTTGTTTTGGTTAAATTTCTGCTGGAAATGAAATATCATAAGAATATCATTTTCAAATTAATCATAATTCTTCTGAGAAGTTATGCAGCTGGTTAAATAGGAACAACGTCAGTCTAATGACTAACAAGATTCAGTGCATCCAGAGTGTGCAACCCATCATCGCTATAAAGCTCGCTCTTCTGAAGGAATCGCAAACATCCTTATTCTATTTGATTATACTGACTCACGAATAATATTACATATACATTCTTTACGCATAGGTACCACAACAAAGTTCAGCGTAACCCAGTGTATGCTGCGGTTGTATAACTAAACAGTGGCTACATTTAATCGGTTGTTTTTCAATTTGATTTCAAATCTTCTTCAAATGTTTAAAAACTATGATATCCTCGAAGTTTTTCCAGATAAAAATATGGATTACAACAGCTTAACGTTGTCGCGGTCGACATTTCACCCACTACATATCAATATTTTTCTGGGACAGATGATGATGCTAAAAAAATACCGGTACGAGAATAAGAATAAATCGATATCCATTAAGGATTAACAATACCTTATCAAATGCCTGAAACTCCCTCTAGAAGTAGCAGTTAATACAAAGGATGCCATCATACCTCACAACATGAAGCGAGATTATCAATGTTCCAGAAAATCTTTCCTTTAGTTAGAATATTGGTATCAACTGAACAATCAGGTTCACAGTAATGAACTTCGAATTTCAATATCAGGCCTGATTTTATTAAGAACACCCACCTATGGTCGAGGCATGGAGACGTCGAGTCTGATGGATTTCGAACGAAATCTCGTTGGACAAGTGACCGAGCGTACTTAAGTCTAAATAGGTACAGTTGTCTTTCTTGAGCACCAGAACTCATAGGTCAGTTACCCAGTTCCTTTGGTGTACAAGTGGCCGAAATGAAAACATTCTCTCATTGCAGAGCTCAAGGCCAGTAATTTTGAGAAGAAGGAACAAGTTCATTACATTGAGTCCAGTGAGTAAGTGATACTTCATTTTATTGACCCCGAAAGAATGACAGATAAAGTTGACCCCGGTGGGTTGAATGCGGAGCGTAAAGAGCAGAAAGATATGTCGATGAGGACTTTGTCCGTTGTGACATCGATGCTGCAGGCTCACTGCCTTGAATAGGAAGACACTGAGGAACACAACAATTGCATTATTCAGATAAAGGGTGGTTCATCGAATTGCAGTATTGAACGAAATTGCAATCGCAGAATGTGCCTAATTCTTATGCACCACTATCCTACAAGCGACTCCCAAAATTGACCCCATCTTTGTTTATGCTACATAAACTAGAGCCGATATCTGATCCTATAACTTCTTGGAGTTTAAGAAAGATTAGCTTTTGTGTTACGCGTTCAGTTTTAGGGATTTTCTTTTATACATTCCAGATTTCCGAAATAAAGAGTAATGCCCAACATCCTTGCAGCAGTTATCAAAATATGGAAAAAAAAAAAAAGATCCTTGAAAAAAAAAAAAAAATGAAAGAAAATGAATAGGAAAACGAATAACATCATAGGTGCCGGCATGGCTATCTCATTAAGAAGCTCCTTATGAAATCATGTGGACTCGGATTCAGTCCTACTCTTTTGTACCAGGGGCAAGTATCTTCTACTATAACCGACTAATTCCATGTGAGTGAACTTGTTTGACGGAAACTGAGTGGAATCCCATCATATATATATATATATATACATTCACACATCCAACACAATACATACAAAGAGAAATCAAGCGGCTGATTCGTACAAGTGCAATATGTGAAGACTTTTCTCAAGTTCCAAATGTGAATTCGTCTATGTTAACTACATTCCAAAGATGGAGAGGAGACCTGTATCTTTGTTGGAAACCGGCTCCCTCGTCAGGTGGAAGGTTTATAATAATTAAAAAATAGAAGAGACATACATGCATATGTATGCGTGCATGTATGCGTGCATGTATGCGTGCATTTATGCTCGTCTTTGTAGTCGTATTTGTGTCCCTAGCGGCTTAGCAACCAGTTTTGGTTTGCTTACGTCCCTGTAACTCAGCGGTTCTGCAAAAGTAGCCGATAAAATAAATACCACACACGCACACACAAATAAATAAATAAATACTGGAATAGCTGTTGGACTGAACACTGCAGTTTTATGACTAAAACAAGTAAAAGATTGATTATATAAAAGTTATTCACAGGCATGACTGCACGGCAAGAAGCTACTTCTCAACCACATAGTTGCGGGTTCATTCAAGAATATATATGTGTATATTTGCGTGTGCATGCGTGTGTGTGTGTGTTTGCGTGTGTATGAGTGTGTCCTTGTGCTTGTAACACCGCTTGACAGCCGGTGCTGCTTTGTTTTCTCCTCCGTCAGATTGCAGTTCGGCAAAAACAGACCGCCAGAATAAGTACTAGGCTTAAAAAAGTACTAGGGTCGATTTGTTCGACTAACAACTCTCGAAGGCGGTGCCCCAGCATGGCCACAGTCTAATGACTGAAACAAGTAGGAGATAAAAAATAAAAGATACTCCTTTACAAAAACAAGTACTCGAACCCAGAACCACCGAAATCTCTCCAGTTCTTTATACCGTAACCACTACTCTTCTAAAGTTGTTTGTTTTCTAAATACCCATTCAACTATAATTACACGACAGTAACGGATAACCCCTTCTTCCTACAGACGATATCATGTTTTTTTTCTTCTAAACGATGCTCTAAATTCAACTTGTTTTATCCATTATCTCTAAACTAGCAGCTCCCGGGAATTCCTCTGTTTTCTAAGTCTTCTCGACTGACATTAGTTTCTTTTGAATCAATCGCTTTGCCCGCATCGATGAGAGAGAGATAGTGAGATAGATACCTTTAATTGCATCGACACCAAGTGAATAGTGAAATTTTTGTCATCGATTTTGGAAGAATAAAGGTCAAAGTTGACTCTGATAGGATTCGCAAAGGAAAAAAATTGATTTCTACCTTGGGCGTAAAGCCAATATTTGTTTGCAATCTCAAAGAAAATGAAAGACTGATTCGACACAAAAGGGTATTTCAGCTCAGAATCTAACAAGATGAAACGAGATTCTGTGTAAACCATATACTGCAGTATTACTTCTGTTAATTCGATCACAGGCTTGTCAATAAATATTGATTTCCAACATAGTCACAATATCCTAAGACGTTTAGTGAGATTTTATCATCTCAAGCGGTTCATTTGGACTTATTTTATGAACCAACGAAGGATCAAAGTTAAAAACGACTCTGGCTGCATTTAACCTGTCGCTTTACTAATTCTAGTATCTGCAACCTTTTTACAAAAGAAAATAAAACAATTGTAAGAAAGATGTTCAAGGCCTCCGAGTCCACCAGGAAAGAATCTGTAAGGTTGACGGTTTGCATCTTGTCATTATTACTGTGTCGCATTCATGGTGTACATGGTATAGACATCTATAAAATGATTCGCCCTATTTTGCCTACAAAACGAGTAATGTAAGCAGATCACTTCGTTATTTACAATCAACTATAGTACTGTAAACTTGAGCGCTAACTTACAATGCTGAGGTAATTTTCTTCTGTGAACCAGCGATATCGAGATAAGAATATTTTTTAATATCTCAGATGTGTCCCAGATACAATATTTCGATGGGTATTCCTTCCCAAACACTTTCAGGCTATATTCTGTGCTATACAGGTGATTGAACGTGAAATATTTACTTGAGTCAAATGAATCTCTTGTTCTAACTCGTGACCGAACAACACCAAAAGTAAGAATTGAAAATAATCTGCTCACAACATATCCCTTCTTCCGTATCAAAACACTTCAACGAAGTTTTACATTTTAGCCTCCTTCTGTAAAGCAGTGAGAATGTAGCGGGCGCGGATCTTCTGATTGAACCAAGAAAACCGATTCATTTCGTTTTGTTATTGATGTTGTTTATTGATCGCAGCTCTGGACAAAAGTGGCACCGTTCTTTTTGCTCTCGCTAACAGGAAACTGGGTTTAAACTCAGAACGAAGGGAGCTAGAATCTATTCTGCCAGACATCCTGTCCGACATTCGAACAATACTGCCAATCAACTGACCTGAGCTGATACTTTATCTATTGATCTCTAAACCTGTGTTTCTTATAAGGCATGGTGGACAAATTGCAATACTTAGTAAAATTTAAGTGGTTTAAATTTTTTATAACATGTCAAAACTATGATAAAGAAAGAATTATATGGATGTGCTCAGTTTTGTCTCCTTATTACTAAACTGAGGAGCAAAAATTTTTGCGCAAGATATATTGATGGTGGGGACTTTGGAATTTTCAGTTTGAAGAACAATTGGCCTAAAAGTTGAACGGCAAAATTGGATTTAGAGCGTAGGGACATATACCGTAATACATTTTTCTCCGACGTTATAACTACTCTGCCAACACATTGCCTCCAGAAAGAAGAGATAATATTACAAAAACAAACAAATAAATAAATAAATAAGAAATTGGTTAAAAATGTTGGCAAAAGGCCAGTAAGTTCGGAAAAAGGCTTAAGTCGATTAGATGGACCTCAGTGCTCAACTGGTACCTATTTTATCGACCCCGAAAGGAGAAAAGGTAAAGTCGATGTCGGCGGCATTGGAACTCCGAAGGGAAAGATGGACGAATACCGATAAACATTTTACCCGGCGCGCTAAAGATTCTGCCTGTTCACCGTCTTACAAAAATCTAAAAAATTAAATTAAAAAAATCTACAAACATACCTGAATCTTGAACTGGAACCGATGGATTTACAGATCTTAACGGTGGTACTTGTAGAATGTTGATTTTATTGGATTCTGTTATGTATACTTCAATGCTCATATCTTTTATAGGTCGACACGGATTAATATAAATGATGTGCTCATAGAAGCCCAACTTTCGCTTCAAAAGTTCCTGGTAGCGGACCTTAAACAGAACTTGTTTTTGCGCTCCGAGTTTGATGGTCGCTGAAAACTTCGTCGAGCCGCGTGGTCTAAAATAATGATATAAAAAGATGAAATAATAAATAAAATGATGTTCATTCATCAGAAAATGGCAGTCGCTAAGAATTGAATCTGCACAAACGAAGCTAAAACATTCCTTATAAATGTGTCTATGAATGTCTTTCAAATAGCCACAAAAATCTCCAGCATATTTACAGATAACCCAGAAAAACAAATTACTTTAAAAATAATACAATAGTGAAAATAATAACTGTAAAAAAAACTGACAGCACCGTTTTATCGTGTCCGAACATTTAAAAACTGACCGTTTCCATGTAAAAATTTAATTTTGTAAACATAAAAAAAAAACTAAAACTTCTGCAATACATTATTAACGGCTTTTAAAATACTTCAAAGAACGAAAAGGTGGTTTTATGCTCGTCCACGACATACCGCAGCAATAATGCAGGAAACAGTCACTAGCAGAAAACCAAACACTCACTATTGCTAATTACATTCAAATTGCAAAAGACGGCTTTTTTTTTTTTTTTTTACATAGAGAACAGTTCTACAACATACACATAACAACACTGTCCTCGCCAATCGTAGAAGATCATTACCCCACAAACTACAGCAATTTAATACTATTAAATAACCGTCATCAGAGAAAATTACGACTTATGTTTTTCAAAAAGTAGAGTTATAAATTTATAATTTTCAAATATTACACTTCGAAACAAAGGCGGTGAAATGTCAGCAACTAAACTTCTTTTTTGACTCCCAAAATAACCAACACAAGCGCAGATACTTCACGAAGTCAAGTACAGCAACTATACTCCAGATATTAAATTCTCCCCACACTTAACCACAACAAACATTTGACGAAGCAATTTTCCAATTTCATCGGTCCACCTTCTAATTAACATCAAAACACGCCCAGACATCAACACCGAAAGCAAAAACATCGTTTGAAACTTGGAAAAATAGAAATAAAACAAACCTCAGTAGAACGAATTCTTGCAAGAAACAGAATCAAGGCTTTCAGAACTCAACAATACCGTAATCATCAAGATAGACACTTTAATTCAACAGAATAATTATAGACGTATCTAAAAAAACCATATCCCATAAGGCAACATAAAAATAAAATCTCAATCAAAGACCATAAATAAACGACCTCATAAAAAGCGGAGACAATTTCAAGCACAATACACCAAAGCCACACACAACCGAAATAAAACACGACATCAAACGACTAAAAATAGGATGTAAAAATAAATAAATCATCGTGGAACAGAAAACATTTGTATCCAAACACAAAGTTAACAGTAAAACACATTACAGTATAATTAACAACAACATCAACGACAGCGGTGACATCACACGCCATGTCACAATGACACCAAAGATATGTCCGTACGAGGAGACATTTCTCGAAATGAAGCCACCAAAAAGCTCCAGAAAATAGTACCGAACACACACAGAAAAAAAAAATAAATACGGGCCTTTCACCAAGATCGAAATTTTGGTCCATTACTTCCATTAGACATCAAAATGCAGTAAGAAAATTTAAAAGAAAATCAAACTGGGAAAAATTATAACAATTCTGAGTAGATTCTCATCTGTAGAATTTCTTGAAGGGTGGTTACATGATATCAACAATATGACTGAGTGGAAAATAGGTATAGTAAGGGAACTGGCTGCATATTAATCAGAAGGAAGGCAAGAGGTTATGTATACATTACAGAGAATAGAAAAACTTCGATAAAATGAGAATATCAATGGAATTAGTAGACACTAATTACGTGTGTGTGTGTGAGAGATTTTGAAAGCTAAAGACAATGAAACAAGGAAATAACTCCAATGGAATGAATTGAATGAATTTTTTTTTTGTGTGACAGTCACGAACATTTCTAATACATTGAATCTGTCAATTTGTCGTCACAACGTGAGTGTAAGTGTGTTTGTCAGTTTTTATCAGGTTTCTTCGTAATCAAATGATTTAAAGAAATGTTTTCTACTATAGCATCGACGTAGGCCATCACTTGTTTGTGCATTCGGGTAGTGAGAATCCATGCATGAAGCTATCGGCTAGAGGGCACCTGACAAATTATGAAATATCTTCGCTTTCCCCAACTAGTTCTGTTTTCTCCTCTGACAAAGCACGAAACACACTCACGCACACAGCATACATTCATGCATATCTAACATTGGTAGAAGATTATAAATTTAGCGGTTGGTCGAATAGATCTTTCCAACCATGCTAAAGATCTGCATTTCACTTCTCTCGTTCAGACTACGCGCGCGCGCGCGCACACACACACACACATTAAAAACACATTTGGATTTACGCACATACAGTGGATAATTTAAAATGTAACAGATATACAAACTTGCTGAAAGGGGTAACGAAATGGAAATTTGAGCACCTCTTGTGTAACGTGTACAAAAGTCAGTTCAGTTCGTCTTGAAGTTTAGGCTGGGCTTACACTCTACTATTTAGACGGTCTCTGTGATTTACCTTAACATAGCATTAGAAACATGGGTAGATAAGATACCGAACCTACCCACTACATTGCTATCATAGGTTCAGAGGTTGATTTTGGTTTGATAGTTTTCTACTTATGACTGATACTATGTTGGGGTATGTCACTGAATTTACCTACATGTGAAATGTAAATTTAGCCTTAACTTCAAGTCAAAAAACAACATTGTTCCTTGACCTTTTTTTCTCTTACTTTTCTTTTTTCGCTGTGGATAGAAAAAGTCAGAACCGATATATTTAGTTTGTAGTTTTCGACGACCTTCATCAGAGAACAAACACCCATCTTATGTCCAATGAGAAATTAGTAGCTTATAGCTAGTTACACACACTAAAACTTTCTTTATTACTTCTCTGGGCGAAATGTTTAGCGGTATTTCGTCTGTTTTACGTTCTGAGTTCAAATTCCGCTGAGGTCGACTTTGCCTTTCATCCTTTCCTTGTCGATCAATTAAGTACAAGTTGCGTACCGGGGTCGATTTAATCGACTGGCCCTCTCCCCCAAAATTTCGGGCCTTGTGCCTAGAGTAAGACAGATTTTTTTGTTTCTATTTATTTTTCTGTCATTGCAGAGATAAAACCCGTGGAGTAAAGAGTTTGACCTCTTTTCACAAAGACGTTAAAACTGTATATTTTCAAAAAGTCATAATCTACATTTCTGATTTTGGACTCATTTAGAATTGTCTTCCATATAAGATTAAATTCAACAAAATTTCACTTAGAAGCCTTTGGTTAACACGTTAATATTGTAGATGACGCTTTAAGCTGTGAGCAACGCTCGTGAAGAGAAAATCCTAAATTTACAGCCAACACTGCACTCATATGTGTGTGTGTGCATATTATATATATTATGCAGGATGTGTAAAAATAAGTATACAGTAAGTGTCGCATCAATGTTATAATACTTAATTCATTAAAATTATATCAAATTAGCCTCATTTTTGGTATTTTCAGTGTCGTTAATCATAATAATACATTTATCATGAGTATAATACTTTTATCGTAAGTCTTAATCTTTTGACAAGAATAAATGAGTATTGTACGTGTTTAGTTTATTCATAACTCTATACCTACTTTTGCACCACTTTGTATATCGAAAATAAGTATATACGTATTTACATATAAATATATACATATATGTACTTGTGTGTGTGTACATAAAATTTACAATATACACATATCTATATATATTGTCATATTTATATACCTATATGTACATATATACAAATACCTACAAATTTATACATACTTGCATATTTGCACATACTCACACATACGCCCACACACAAACACACACATATACTCCATCTAACGTTTATTAAGAAGTCGGTACCACTTAAGTAAATTGAATAATGATTGCATGAAAAACGAAAGGTTTTATTGAGGAATAGGAAATGATTAATTTTATTGCCACTCACAACTGTTCTTGGCTGTTGAATTTTTTATCTTCCTCATCTGTTTCATGATCAGTTTGATTCATTTGGTGGATGTGGCCTGGGTATTCCTTGCCATCGATCACCCTATAACAAGAAAGAAAAGAAACAAAAGCAAAAATAAAAACAAACGATATTAGATACAAATGTACATATCGTAATAGAATAATATAATTTTTATATGGAAGCTGAGTAAATATTCATAATGACATTCTCTATATTTTCATTGACCTGGCTTGGCATTTTATTTGACTGTGTTTTTCTCTCTGCGTATTTTGCTTTCTAAATTCATTTATTTTGAGGCTGCGAGCTGGCAAAAACGTTAGCACGCCGTACAAAATGCTAAGCTTAGTAAGATGACAGGGTAACACCGTTTGTTAGGATAGGTTGGGAGAAAGATGAGATGAAATAAAATAAAATAAAATGAAGTAAAACAGGGTAAGATACAATAGTGAGGGAAATAAAATAAAAATAATGTAAAACAATATAATGTAACAAAGGTAACAGACTAAATGAAGGTTTAATTTTCTGTAATAGGTAGGCGGATATAAATATTTAAAAAAATAAAAAGATCACGGATAAAAAGCATTATGTTCTGAGTTCAAACTCCGCCGAGGTCGACATTACCTTTCATCCCTTCAGAATTGATAAAATACAGTACAAGTTGAACACTGGTTCTCCCTCAAAATTTCAGGTCTTCTGCCTATAGCAGAGGATTTTCGCATTTATGTATATAATTATTTTGTTACTGGTATCAGTCATTGGACCGTGGACATACTGTGGCAACGTCTACAAAGACTTTGTCGATAATTTGAGTCGCACAATTTATTATAATGGGGACCACATTTTATCGTTGAATATCTGTCCGTCCACTACACTCGGGACATTAAGTGACACAGATTAGCTAACAACACTGATTTTTAGAATAAAACAAACAAATGCATAAATTATTGCGGGATTAGGAAACAAGTATGCCATTGATGCAGAGAAGTGGGGATTGAGGGGCAAACACCAGTCCGGGGAGCCCCAGCTCCTTAAACAGATGTGGTAATAGTGCAACCAGATAAGAAGCTATCGAACTACGATGTGGAAAGTGGATGGAAACCCAAAGCGCAAAGTTTGGGTAAGAGGTTCGCATGTCAGAAACAGCTGAAGGCTTCACTGATGTTGAGGGTGTTAGCATTACTTCCACCAAATACCGCCAAGGTATAAGCCTACTTGCAGAGGTAAGAGAATTACTAGGTCATCTGGATATGCGTAAACCATAATGGTGGTCCTTATATATATACACACACACTTGTGTGTGTGTGTGTGCGTGTGCGTAATGTATGTTGGTATACCAATATTTCTAAGTGGATGTCTTATTCATGTGAAACCACAGATAAAGAATATTTCTCCAGCAATGCTGTGCTGAGCGCCCGTTCTCATTAATCGAATGATAAATTAATCTACGCTAAAAAGGGGACGATTTTTAAGAGATGAATGTCACTTTTGGACCAACGTTAATGTTACTGTCCCAGATGAGTACACGATTTTTGTTTTTGGTGTTAGTATTGTGCCTCGTTACCTGGTTTTGTTAGCATGGCTCTTCCTTCTGAATCTCTCTCTCTCCACGCAAGCGCGCGCACACACACATCACAAAGCAAATGCAATGTAATTACTTATAAATCCTTTGAATGGCCATCCTTAACCACTGAATATTCCCTAAATAGAAAAAAAAAAAAAAGAAAATTGTTTTGACAATATATCCCACACACAAATTCCGCCTAGGTCGATTTTGCTTGTCATGCTTTCGTGGTCGATAAATTATGAACCAGTTGTGTACTAGGATCGATCTAATCGACTGGGCCCTTCCTCCAAAATTTCGGGCCTAGAGTAGAAAGAATATATTCCAGCCTAACCCTAACACACACACACACGCTCACACACAGAGCTGGTCATACCATGAACAGAAACCACCTATTCAATTCAAAAGACCTTTTTTCAACAGAATTCCTGAAACTTGAACTCTTGAACTCCACTTCCAAAGCTACAGAGCTCAAACATACATACACTAAAATTAAATCTCACTATGCGCTAAAACATGGGTACAAATTGTTAACCCCAATGTTTTTTAACTTCCTAAAAAGTTCTTTTTAATATTTAATAAGACGGATACATAGAAACCGGTAATATTTTAAATCACTGACTGTAACAAAAATATTAAACATTCTCTAAAATATACTTCTGTGCCTTTTCGAACTTTATTTACTTTTTTAATCATAATTTCATCTATCTATCTATATATATATATCTGTGTGTGTATGTGTGTGTTATAAAAAGGATACAGCTCCTATCCAAATCATGTAGATTCATAGAATCGGTTTCTGTGATGTATATATTCCCCACTGTGGACGCGCAATGGCCCAGTGGCTAGGGAAGAGGACTCGCGTTCGTAGGATTGCGGTTTCGATTCACAGACCGTCCGTTGTGTATGTTTATTGAGCGAAAATACCTAAAGCTCCACGAGGCTCCGGCACGGGTGGTGCCGAATCCTGCTGTACTCTTTCGCCACAACTTTCTTTCGCTCTTTCTTCCTGTTTCTGTTGTACCTCTATTTCAAAGGGCCAGCCTTGTCACACTGTGTCACGCTGAATCTCCCCGAGAACTATGTTAAGAGTACACATGTCTGTGGAGTGCTCAGCCACTTGCACGCTAATTTCACGAGCAAGCTGTTCCGTTGATCGGATCAACTGGAACCCTCCGTCGTCGCAACCGACGGAGTGTCACGCTCGATATTCCCCGCCGGACGGAATGCTGGTCTAGCGCAAGAATACTAATTTTTTTCAGTTGTGTGGAGTGGAACAGCGTGAAATGAAATGTTTTGGTCAAGCACACAAAACATCGCTCGGTCCAGGAATCGAAACTACAATCTTACGATCATGGATCTAACACTCTAACCAGTAAGCCACGAGTCTCCACATCTCCCAAAATTACCTAGTTATACCACAGTCATGTATGTGTTCTACCTGCCCAATTTACCTATGAATAATGGCAAATGAGACAGAATTACAACATGGTTTATAATTTCAACGAAATATCGGGAAAAATTTCGTTGCCATTGCACGATTCGATGTTTGAATCGAAACCACAGTCTTACGATCATGAGTCCAGCACCTTAACCACTAAGACATGCGCCTCCACTGTACATGCACACACACAAGCCACCTTAGATAACACAAACTATTTATCGGTTTACAAGATCCTTACAGAGTAAATGAATAATGAAAGAATCAGATGAATAATCTTTCTGTCTGTCTATCTCTCTCTCTCCTTGTCTGTCTGCCTCTCTGTCTGTCTGTCTATCTCTCTCTATATATATCTACACAATCAAACACACACATACGCGCGTGTGTATATGTATCTGAATAATCATATCCTTCTCTTTTAGTATTAGCCTGTGGTCACAAAACAAATAACACTTATAAAATTTTACCTATTGTTGAATAAATATATTTAAGTGAATGACAGCTTGAAAACGACGACAAGAAACCTAAGACTATTTTGATTGCAAGTTATGCCATATAACGTGATATATATGGTTTTGTGTTTGAATATATAGAAAATATACAGTAAAAAAAAAGCTCCAAACAAACTACATTTTAATAGCAGAATGAGAAAATGAGACGCTGTAAAAATTGAGATAGATATTACTGTCTGTAATACATTTTTCTGTTGGAATGGAAGACATCGATTGAATGGATTTACTTATGTGTGTATGGTCAGAAAGAAATATTTGCTGTAACAAAATTTTCTGTTGGAATGACAGATATTGAATGATCGGAGTAAATACTGTGTGAGTGTGCGTTTAGCAAAAAGTGCCCATGACCTACGAGCTTGATGGGCGGGAGATAGCAAGGGAAGAAGTTATCTTCAAACCGGATATCAGGATTGAGAGCCTGCAACAGACTGGTCTCTGCCAAAGACACAGGCAACGGATTGAGCCTACAACCCGAATATGTCATGACCAGATTTGAACGCTAAGAACCGGAAAAGATGCAGCAGGTAATTTGGTCAAAGCTGAATTAGTGCTTTCTTTAAAGATCCGAAAAGATTTAAGGCAAAGTTGACCTGGGCGAAATTATTTGAATTCAGAGTACTAGCAACTGCAACCAAAACATATATATATACATTCGCCAGCTTTCTATTCAAAGGGGGCTAATGCTCTTAGGTTAGACTTTTTCGGGTGGGGAGCAACCAGATCGAACCATCTCAAGTGTAACTGCCAGAAATAATCGTGGCTTCTGGAACTTGACTGAGGAAAGAAATCCACAAATGACCCGTCTCTTTTTACCTGTCCTTTTAATTGTTGTTTCTCTTGTCCGTCTTTCTGTCCGAATGTTTTAATGTCCTTTATTACGTTTTTGGTTTATATATATATATATATATATATATATATCTATAGCGGCGTACGTACTTCATCGTGCTCACCTTATAGTAGGTAGGTATCTCAATTTTGTACGACTCTTACTCTATCCTCTATTCCCCCTCTCATTTTTCTTCATTTTTCTCGCTCCCTCTCTCCCTTTCTCACATTTCTTGGTCCTCTCTTTCTTTAACTCCCACTATTCCCCACTCGTTTATCTCCCCTGTACCTTTCTCTTTGTCTCTGATTTATTTCTGTCCCGTGACTTCTGGAACTTGACTGAGGAAAGAAAGCCACGAATGACCCGTTATTTTGGGGGCCTGTCCTTTTAATTGTTGTTTCTCTTGTGTTTGTATCGTCTATCTGTCCGAATGTATGAATGTCTTCTATTGCGTTTTTGTTCCATTATATATATA
>NC_068995.1:15696685-15707463 GCF_001194135.2 Octopus bimaculoides
TATATAAATAATCACGCGAAGCAGCGTTGAATAAAATATATGCATGTACAATAATAATTAATACATTTGAGTAAATTCGGATGTGAGATGAACTTTCGCCGAGGAAATCGTCTCTCGAAATGAATGCCTCATTGACACCGAAAGTTTAAATTCGTGGGACTTTGGTGTTTCTGCGTTGTAACGTGTTTCAGCCACGAATACTGAATAGCCTTTCACAGCCCTATAAGACAGTTGACTATATACATAGGAGCACCAATCAATGAATTTACTGAAGTCGAACGAGGAACCATTATGTATGAGGTGTGTCTTATCTCGAAATCATTTTCGCAGCCAAATGCCTTCCCATGTTCGCGTGTGTACGAACGTATTAAATATCATTGTGCATACATACATGGATATATGTATATATGTGTGTGTGTGACACACATCTCCGAAGAGCGCAGGGTTTCATCATCGGACGGTTACCTATCACTCCGTTGAACTTTGTGCGAAACCGATTGGTAAGATTAACCGTAATGGATATATTATATTGTATACTTCGATTAATATACATATGTGTGTGTGCATGTGTGTGTGTGCATGTGTGTGTGTATTTTTGAAGGTTTTATATATGCAAATTAATTTTAGAAGTAGGTGACTAATGATAACATTTGAACCATGATATTTGTCTATATCCGGTTATACATTTTTTTTGTAGCATGAAAACTTCAACGTTTGTGAGAATGAAACTGTTCATTTTCTGTTTAGTTTTCTTAACAAAACCCCATTATTATTCTGTAGCAAGAACAATCTCTCTCTCTCTCACACACGCATACACACACACACACACACACATATTGATATGTACATATATATATTTATCATGCAATCTGTATAAATGTATACTTCCATGTACATGTGCATACATATATATTCGCATACTAGAATCTATGTATTTGTTACGTAGTGCAACGTATGCCACGAACAGAAGTCAATTGCTATAAATGGGAAGTACCAAAAGTGGAATAAAGATATTTATTTAACATAACATATATTTCTTCTCTGCCGTTTGTTTTTCTTTTTTGCTTTTCATTGGTAGCGATGTAACATGTCGGCGAAAGCATGTACGGGGGGGGGTAGATATCAAAATAAAATACAGAAGTCTACAGAGATAAGAGAAGAACTGATAGTCACAGAGGAAGAGAGAAAGACAAGGGAGGCAATATAGATAGAATATTAGAGAAAAGGAAGGGATATATATGAAGGGAGAGAGTAGGAGGGAGAGGAGGCGATGGAGGGAGATGAAGGGAAGGAGGGAAGGGGAGAGTTTATATACAGATAAGGATCAAAACTTACATAGAAAAATTGGAAATAAATGCCTCTTCCGGTAGGATGACATTGAATGTTGCTTTCCTGGCGTAGGTTTTGTTGTTCACCACCAAACTAGTTATTTCAGTGGTGGCAAAGCGGAATCTTATATCTGATTTCACATGAAATGAATAGACATCCGGTACATCTGGGTTTTGATGCTGAAAAAAGTACACAAAACCCTAATAATTTATGTCTTAATTATGGCACAATTATTGTAAAAGATTAATCACAAAATTCAAATTTGATAGATCTTATAACAAAATCAACAACAACAACAACAACAAAAAAAGGGACTAAAATGTTCATCACTCACCTCCCTGAAGAATGTAATTTTTCTTACTTAGCCACAAGGTCATATATTTCGTGGAGAGGAAATAATTCGTTTATTCGATCCCAGCGCTTGACTATAGCTATTTCGACTTACATCTTGCATGTTTATTTGGCTTTCTCTGAGATTGTCACAAAAAAGCTCTGGCGGCCCCGTATCGGGTCCCCTGTCGTATCACGTCACGTATTTTAATTACCGGGATATTATGTAACTAGAGGACTCAAACAAAGTTTAGCAGACTTAGCGATGCAGCAGGACACTTCGCTTGTTTACGGTGGGGGTACTTTGTGATGCAGATCCTACGGTTGGGTACTTAGTAACCACGCCACACGCATACTGGATTTTGAAGTGGGGGTGGGATTTCTCTTCACATGTTTTATTGATAGTTGTTGACCCTGTGTCGGATACATCCGTTCTTTTTATAGGTTATGTTTTTCTTGCTGGATTTCTTGCCATCCCTTTCATCAGGCCAGCCAGGTTGTGTGTGTGAGTGTGTGTGTGTGTGTGTGTGTCATGGAGCCAGTTTTGTCGTCAAGAATCCGACTATGTTATAGTTCGTATTGAATGATTTGTGACTGGCAATACAGAGATTTCCCTAATCTAAATATTTGATTGAGAGTTTACAAATTCTGGAAGCATAAAAGGTTAGTATGATTTCGTCAGGGTTTGAACTAACAATGTAAAGAGATGTAGCTTTTATCCTGCAAAGTATTAATCCTTTGCTTCCTACTTACTACCTAGACGTAGAGGCGCAGACATAGGATCGCGGTTTCGATTCCCAGACCGGGCGTTGTGAGTGTTTATTGAGCGAAAACACCTAAAGGTCCACGAGGCTCCGGCAGGATAGTGGTGAACCCTGCTGTACTCTTTCACCACAACTTTCTCTCACTCTTACTTCCTGTTTCTGTTGTGCCTGTAATTCAAAGTCACATTGTGTCACGCTGAATATCCCCGAGAACTACGTTAAGGGTACACGTGTCTGTGGAGTCCTCAGCCACTCGCACGTTAATTTCAAGAGCAGGCTGTTCCGTTGATCGGATCCACTGAAACCCTCGACGTCGTAAGCGACGGAGTGCCAACAACTACCTAAACACACAATGTTTTGGTATGTGTAGCCAAAAAGGTCAAAGTTTTTTTTTCATTTGAGATTGAAATTGACAACCGATGGTAGTGTGTTTACGTCGCCGTAACTTAGCGGTTCGGCAAAAGAGAACCGATAGAATAAGTACTAAGCTTACAAAGAATAAGTCCTGGGGCTGATTCGCTCGGCTAAAGGCGGTGCTCCAGCATGGCCGCAGTCAAATGACTGAAACAAGTAAAGGAGAAAAAAGAGAGAGAAATTGCCAACTGTGTAAGGGTTGCAATTGCTTTTATTAAATTGATTATGGTTTCCCAGCATAGACATTTCCAGACCCTGTCAGTATTTCCAAAATAAACACATAGGAATTGTAATAATCTTCTGAAATTGACATTAAAATTATACCGTAGGCATAACAGAGCAGGTAAATAATTGTGGTGACCCAAATGAACAAAGATCAATTATATTGATACGATAAATGCGTAGACGCATACTTGTATCGATACAAAAGATCAATACTGCATTGGTATAGTAAATACTTTGCAATTGTACAAAGAAATATATAGAAAGTATTGCTACAATAGCAGTATAAGAGATACAGAAGAACCGTATTGCTATAGTAGTTACATAGCAACTGTATTATTGCATTAGACCAAGTAGCTGTACTGCTTTAATATACAAAGAAATAGCATATGTGTGTGTGTGTGTGTGTGTGTGTGTGTGTGTGTGTGTGTGTGCGTGTGCGTGCGTATATATATATATATACATCTATATATACCAATACTACTGCAACAATAGATAGTGACATTAATGAGACTATAGATACTTAGCACCTTTGTATATACAATCGATCTATCGTAGTTGTGGGTATATATATATATATATATATAAAACGGAGATGCATTGGAATTGCTGAACACTCAATGATTCCACTTCGGTCCTGCAGATCGACAACAACTCCCAGCCAACACATTGCAATCTCTGGCCAACAGACGTGTTATCTCTCTATTTTACCACGACTACAACGTCGTCTGCTCATCAGATAGCTACATGTCACCTCTTCCAACACACTCTTCTCTTCTCGTTACATATACTGTATTTTTCTTTCTAGGCCCAGCACTAATTCTATCGCTCATCGTTCTTTCCTATAATACCAACGGTCTAGAATTCATATCTCCAGAATAAAGCTATATAAGTATAATCCAATCACGCCAACCTGTTTGGCCTGACCTTCTGGTCATCGAAAGCCTTTGATGATGTTCGTTGTGCTATATGTATCCAGACCTGGGTTTTAGAGAGGAATTACCGTGAATGCATGGCACAGTAACAACCTCTGCAATTCCCTAGATTCCAAGATCTAATAATAAACCCGTTGGACAATTTTCCCTCGTATGGCATCGGTGGACTCCAAACCAATCTTTACACAATCTCTTACTAACACGCACACTCCAGATCTTATTCTCCTAGAGACACATCTCTCTGTCTAACCCGTTGTCTTTTTCCCAATATCTAAGCTTCACCCCTTACTTAAACTTTCCACATAAAGGGTTGTGTGCTCATCTATAAGCCTCACTCTTCGTTTACTCCCTTCCTGTTATTCTGGCTCGAATCTCTGTCATTATCACTCCTCTCAATGTATCTGCTTTCTCTTCCAGTCTCCGAATTCTTCTAACTACCACTCTTCGAACATATCTCTTCCTGCATCGAGGAAATCTCTCTCGCTTCACCCCATCTCTGAAATACTCATCCTCGGCGACTTCAACACTCACAACTCTTCTTGGCCCTTACGCTCATCCAACAGTGATGCATCCAATGCAGAAACTGAGTCGTTTACAAACCTCTGCGTCTCTCTACGGCCACTACTTTTGTCACTTAGACACACTTCTGACATAGAAACACCGAAAATCATTGAACACGTTTTTAAAGCTAAACTTCAGCCATACTATCAGAATCTCTTCAATTATACAGAACACACAAACACACACACACACACACACACACACACACACACACACACACACACACACACACACACACACACACACACACACGCGCGCGCGAAAGATATAGTCGGATAAATAGACTTTTTAAAAGTTTTGCACTTATTTTATTGATTTCTTTTGCCGAACCTTTAAGGTAGGGAACGTAAACAAATCAACAGCGAATATTGTGGCATATGAAGTTAGCTGACAGGACTGATCTCACTATTTCAAGTAGCACAGGTGCTTCACTTCCGACACATAATAAACTGACTTATTAGTGTGAGTTTGCTCACGAATTCACTCCAAACTCTAGTCAAAAATGCCATTGTTTCTTTTCTCTGTCTTTTCCACCTCTGTTAGAAAGAAGCTTCTCAAAGCTGGCTGATCTAGTTCGACCTCCACTCAAGCACTCGTCTCTCCTTCTCTCGACAACCATATTTTGTCCATTTAATGTAACCACTAAGCCTAGACTTTTCTCTCCAGAATAATTGTCTATGGAATGTCCAACTCGTACTTGACTTCCCTGTAGACGTCGATTTTTAACTACTAACAGGATTCGTGACATCAGTGTCGGTACGCTTGAGCAATGACCTTCCCCGAGACGAAAACGAGAAAAATAATGACAGACCACATTACAGTTGTAGTTAAACAACACACACACGCGCGCGCACGCACGCACGCACGCACGCACACTAATTGTATTGCTATAACTGTTACACAACAGTAATATTGATTATTAATAGATTCAGAACAATTATATTGCTATAACGGACACTGAACAATCTTATTATAATGGCTGTAGAGCATTTATATTCATATAATTGGTACATAACAAGTTTATTGACACAATAGACACAAGACAATTGTCTCACGTACAAAATAGAGAACCACTCAGTTGATTAGAGACAAGTTGTCTACTTTTCCTACCCTTTTTTAGTGCTACCACAACGTCTTCTATACCTCAAGGGTAGCTAACTGCATGCCACTGATACCCAATCTTACCCGAAAATTGTGTATCCCCTCGACACTTATTCTGTATATCTCTTCATTCACCTGCACTAAATACTAGGGCTTAACCTAGCTCCGCCAAAGATGAACTCTCTAGAATTCTCTTTCTCACAGACATAGAAGAAAAACGTCGGGTAATTTGAGGCAGTTTTCACCTTATTCCGCCCTTCATTTCACTACTACCACAAAGGATCCTATTCCTTAAAGGTAGCTAACTATTTGACGCCTATAGTCAAACTTAACCTTTTGGGATTCCCTTTCTTGCGACCTCAAACCAGTAGAATTTATAACATAGTCGACACATGATAATTTCAGTGGCAGAACAGACACGATAAAAATGTATTGACATTTCTGTCAAATATATTTCAAACCTTCATTTCTTATAATTGAGTAAAAAACACATTTTGTCGTGAAAACTTGCCAATAAAATCGATACTCTGACACAGGCCAGATTTTTCATCTATTTTAGACGGTCGACGAAGCTCGGATCAGTCACTGATGGGATTCCGAAATCGAAACATTAAATTACATATTGCCAACTGCTATTTCTCCGGTTCGTTAATAGTTTCGATATTCCGCTGCCCTCAAATATGATCTCAGTAAAGAGTGTGAGTAAATGTTTACGAAACCGAGACTGTAATGCGGTTTCAATTCCCTCCATTGCCTCCCTTACCCCCGTCAAATTTTTTTCCATCAATATCGTTTTGAGAAAAGGAGGTGAGCTGGCAGAATCGTTACCACGCCGGGCAAAATGCTTACCGGTATTTCGTCTGAGTTCAAATTCCACCGAAGTCGTCTTTGCCTTTCATCCATTCGGGGTCGATAAACTAAGTACCAGTAGCGCACTGGGGTCGATGTAATCGACTTAATCCCTTTGTCTGTCCCCTCTATGTTTAGCCCCTTGTGGGCAACAAAAAAATAAGAAACGTTAGCACGCCGGGTGAAATGCTTAGAGGTATTTCGTCTGTCTTTATGTTCTGAGTTCAATTTCCGCCGATGTCGACTTTGCCTTTCATCCTTTCGGGGTCGATAAATTAAGTATCAGTTAAATACTAATTGACTGGCCCCCGCCTCCTAGAATTTTGGGCCTTGTGCCTAGAGTAGAAAAGACTATCATTTTTGAGGAAAAAATGCAACTGTCACACAGTATTTACATTTGTCAATAAATTGCAGACTTCACTTCAGGAACATATTTTTTTATATGTGCTTTCATTTGTGACCTGTGTATTTCTTTTGATGGAGTATGACAAGGAGTCTGGTCGGGTGAATTGTCTATTAGAGATATTGGTATCAAGCGAATTTATAGACAGAACATTTAAGGAAAGAAACATGCCACCTTTGAAATTTCCCCCAACGAGGATTATCTCCAAATGTTTTTAGTGAAGAAAAAATTGTTCCCGGCTAGAAAAGGAACTTAATTCAGAACTCAGCTCAGAATATATATCCATGATATACGAACCAGCAAGAAACCCTTATATAGACGCTCGATTTGACGGAATTAGTAGTAAAAATCTCTCTTAAATCGCACCTATATCAACTTTGAGCAAGAACACATTGGCTAACGTAAACTAAAGCACACGTTACCTTCAAAGATGACCATGGCTAGGTCTAAAATGCAACAACAACAACCACTGCACAACTCTTGCCTCCACCATATATCTACTACTGATTAAAACAATGTGTATCTTTATTCTTTAGAGAATGATATAACTTGTGGAAATAAGTTATAAAATGTGCACGCTTCGAAGAACAGTTATGCTCCAAATGTCAGGAGCCATCTCTTCTCACAAGAGAATAAATTCTCTTAGTTTTCGAGTTTTATAACATTTACAGGCGAATGAACAAATGAACAACTTGCTTACTTTTACAAAAACGATGGCTTGTAATGAGTGATAGTTCAAGTATTATATTAAGTCATTTAATCAGGCCGCAAGTCGCTAGTGTCAATACATATATGATTGCATATGAAATATAACGTTGACCATCAATTTGATATACATCGGAAGTAATAGTATTGATTTTATAAATAAGAATCAAGACCAGATATTTACAAGTCATAGTAAAACCAATTTTGATATTCATAACTTTTTTAAGGCGGCGAGCTTGCAGAATCGTCAGCACACCGGGCAAAATGCTTAGCTGTATTTCGTCCGTCTTTACGTTCTGCGTTCAAATTTCAGGGAGGCTGACTTTGCCTTTCATCCTTTAGGAGTCGATAAAATAAGTACCAGTTGAACACTGGAGTCGATGTAATCGACTTAACTCACATCCCCTGAGCTTGCTGGCCTTCTGCTAAAATTTCAAACTGGTATTCATACCTTTCTGTGAGAATTAGGGGTGTAAATGTAGTGAAATCACTTATTTCGATAATTGCCTCTTTTAGCAGCGGCCACATTTGAATTGTTGTAGTTAACATTCATAGTCAGCGATTTGCATCAATCAGGTCTAACTAGTTTCCTATGACTATAGAAAATGTCCCGATATTTTAGAAAAGGCTTAGTAGACGTTTCATGCCTTAGCTCATAGTTAGTAAATCCTTTGGTAGACAGATAAAAATAAAACTAAATCTGTGTCTTAAAATAACATAACCGGATTTAAACAGTTATTCGGTTTCAACACCATGTCTGATTTAAAAATTTCATTTAGAGCATTAACTGAGACTGGGTCTTGAAACCGGATCGCATTGTTGGTTTTTTAACCTTTTTCTCTGCAGGGCCAATCATTTACACCATAGAAGGCATCATGGTATATTTTATTCTTCCGAAGAAATCAATGTCGTAAAGCAATGAAATATGCTGTGGTACAATGCAAGCGGGAAGAAGTTTTAATATATAGTTGGAAGCTGTTTAATTACGAGTAATTATGCTTTTACCTCAAAGTGTAAAGTGGGATTGAATTGTTAATTTATGCTTTTATGTGTCAAGGTCACAACTTATTTTCACTTTTGGTTTATTTCTTCTTTGGGAAGGAGGGAAGGAATTTAATCCTTCTCATTGACACTGTGGAGTAACAAGATTAAATGACAAATTGCACATTTCTATAACTGGCGTATGACATTAAAACAATTCCCCGCTCGACTTATCACATTGCAAAACAAAGGAGTGAGTGAAAGAAAGTGTGAGTGTATGTGTGTATGTGTGTGCATGAGCGGAAGAGAGGAAGAAAGTGAAAGAGTATTAGCGTCTAGAGCGCCATTCATCTAGTAGCTGAATTTCATTTGCATTTTCGTTTTCAGTTGAAAAGAGTCGAATAAGCATTCCTTGTGTCTGGCGGTGGAAGAGTATAAAGCTGTTTGCATGAGCGTGCGTGTTTATGCGCGCGCGTGAGCTTAGAAATTATAACCTGTCAGTATAAGTGATATTTGTAGCATGTTGTCTAGTAAGCCTACTACACAGTTAGTGACTAAATTACCCACTATTAATCTAGATAAGTAATTATTCTAGTATGATCGATAAAAACCTCTGAATGCCGTTCTACAAGACTGTTGTGCAATAACCAAGATGTATTACACAACTTTAATTGACCAAATTTCACATTTCTCACTGTCCACTCACTCACTTCGTACATTTTTAGTAAGTCATTCTGCAGTGACATTGGGATAATTACTTTCCTGATGAGGTTCAATAAAACCTAAACTTGCATAGCGTTATTCCCTTATTGTTAAAGATCAAATTCATAATCCACAATTTCTGTTAGCTTGTATCTTTCAATTTATTTCAGGCATTAGACTGCTACCATGCTGGGGCACCGCCTTGAAGAATTTTAGTTGACCATATCGACCCCCAGTAATTATTCTTTTACGTAAAGCCTGCTGCTTATTCTAACACCTTTGCCAAACTGCTAGGTTACGGGGAGGTATATACACCAATACCAGTTGTCAATTGGCGGTGGTGTATAAACACACTCTCAAAGGCACACACACACACACACACACACACACACACACACACACACACACACACACACGCACACACACACGCACACACACACACACACATGTCATGGGCTTCTTTCAGTTTCCGTCCACCAAGTCCACTCAGAAACCTTTGGTCGGCCTGAGGATATAGCAGAAAATACTTGCTCAAGTGGCCACGTAGTGCGACTGAACACAGACCATGTGGTTGGGAAACAAACTTCTTACCACACAGCCACGCCAGCGCCTCTCTCTCTTCTCGTATATATATATAAAATGCAAATTTTTCCATTTATCATGTCAGAATTTGTTGGACTTGTTAATAATTCTTCCAAATTTTGGCAAAAAGCCAGCAAGTTTTGGAACGGGGTTAAGCTGATTAAACCGACCTGTGATCCCTTGCTACTTATTAAAGACGAAACGCATCGTCGAATTCGAAGGAATTTGAGCTCAGAACGCTAAGTACCAGAAGAAACACCACTGAGCATTGTATCCGGACGCGCTAACGATTCTGTCAGCTCACCGCTTTCGATGTATTAGTCATTTAGCTCTTAAATGCTGTGGATGTATATATTTTATGGTGCTTATACGCCAATTTAATATATTGATTGTAATTAATGTATATTCCGGTGTTGTTCCCTTGAGAAGAATTAATCATTTAGATAACAATACTTTCAAACCATTAAGTGTGTAATTTTAATAAATTAGAATAGCTTGATTCGCTATATCATAATTCTGGAGCCACTTTACTGTTGAGGGGTTAGTTACATGGTTCAAAGAATAAGAGTTCTTTAAAAAGTAAACAAAAAGAGATTTCGATGAATTTCATGTTTTAGTATGAAGTAGTTTGTGTATATGAACCACGAGAAAAGTGTTCAAACCTTATTTGTGTTTTAATGAATTTGTTTTTTACGCGTCCATAAAAATGCTGAGTTTTCCCAACCATATAGTTTCGGGTTCAGTCCCACTGTTTTGCACCTTGGGTGTCTTCTACTATAGCCTCGGACAACCAAAGCCTTGTGAGTGGATTTCGTAGACGAAAACTGAAAAAAGACCGTCGTATGTATAATATATATATACATATATATATATATATATATATATATATATATATATATA
>NC_068995.1:15707923-15708734 GCF_001194135.2 Octopus bimaculoides
TGTGTGTGTGTGTGTGTGTGTGTGTGTGTGTGTGTGTGTGTGTGTGTGTGTGTGTGTGTGTGTGTTTGAGAATACGCGTATTTGCGTTGCTTTCCACGAGGTAAAGAAGGATAAAAGACAAGCTTGAAGAGTAAAGAAACAAAAGCCGGTGCACAGAATTTTGAATGATGCTAATGACTGCAAGCTACAGCCGGATTTGAATTGAGTGTTCGTGTCGCCTACCGTATTGCAATGAAAAAGCTGAGTCCAATTGAAGCAAAGCCCAATTGAACGGTATGGCTAACTTGGCAACAAAAGAAAAAAAAAAAAAGAAAAAAAAAGAAAAAAAAAGAAAAAACCCACAATCGAGTAAACTTGTGTTAAAATATGGCGGAAACATTAAAGGTGAAATAAAAACATGAAGGCCTTAGAGAATATATGTAATTATATGTGTGTATGTGTAGAAACAATTGTATATGTACATACTCAAACGGACAAATATACAGGGTGTTCATAAACTATCATTACATATTCCACGGGTACATGAAAGATATTCCATTGGGTGCATGAGTTGCGTGCAACCAACGAAACCCATGAAAAAGTGTTCTGATGTTTCTAATGAAATTTGTTTGCCTATATTTTCCAATAAACTTTGGTGTGGTATCATTTATTTATATATATATATATATATATATATATACATATATATACATACATATACATATATATATATACATATATATATATACATATATATACATATATATATATATATATATATACATATATATATATACATATATATACATATATATATATATATATATATACA
>NC_068995.1:15711327-15717004 GCF_001194135.2 Octopus bimaculoides
TACATATATATATATACATATATATATATACATATATATATATACATATATATATATACATATATATACATATATATATATACATATATATACATATATATATATACATATATATACATATATATATATACATATATATATATACATATATATATATACATATATATATACATATATATACATATATATATATATACATATATATATACATATATATATACATATATATATACATATATATATACATGTATATATATCTATAACTTTCGAAACAGCCTGAGGTTTTGAAATATTTGTATAACTGCCAGATATATATCTATACATTCCTTACAGTGTTCAATGGATTATTGCATGTAATATGTGAAACTACAAATTATGTATCTGTACAAAATACTATACAAATATAAAATATGCAACTTATACATCACAATATATACAATGTATATGAATTTAATATAGAAATAACATATAATAAATATTTGAAATGTATAAAATATATATATTATATATTATACACGTAATATATATGTGCGTGTGTGGATGAGAATATCTTAATGCGATTTTATATATATATATATATGTGTGTGTGTGTGTGTATATATGTGACTTCAACTACACACACACACACACGTATAAAGGAAAAATGTATGTATTTAGGCGAGTGTATGAATATGTATGTACATGTATGCAAACATGTGTGTATGCGTTGTGCGTGTGTCGCAGATACATATTAATAACATTAACACATATCTTTTATCACTACGAAACACACATTGCTCTTTAATAGATTCTGCTGCTTACATTACATAATTAGAACAAACTCTTTTTTTTTTTTAATTTTCCTGTGACGAAAACAAACGTGTTATATAGTTTCCCAACAAAAAACCCCAACATTAGGGTATTCAGGAACTGTGCAATGTGAGTGCAATTCTCATGGACCACGCCTACCCGCATGGAAGCTCTTCAGTTTAATTCTCCATTCCAGCATGGTGTTCTGTCAGCAGCAATGATATTTATTAAATGGCTCTATAATCAACATCCTTTCTTCACCATCGTCGCATTCCTGTCTTTACATGTGTTTTCTATACTCCTCGTAAAGTAAATCATCGCATATTTATTTTTGCTTCCTGTCTTGAAACTGCATTAAAAATCCCATTTGCTTTATATTTATTTAAATAATATATTTACGTAGACTCTTATTTCAAAAGCATTGTTTTAATCTAAAAATAAACCAACTGCATACATTGCGTTAATAATAACAATAGCAATGAAGTAATTTGCAGTTTTCGGTGGTTGAGTGACATAGGGTGACAGTTAAGTCGAGACGACCACGCTGTTTCTATCAGCGCATAAAACCACTTCTTTTCACTTGTATTATAATAACAGAGGCAGAGGTTAAGGCAGATAGCTGGCAGAAGCGTTAGCACGTCAGACTAAAATGCTTAACGGCATTTCTTTACGTTCCGAGTTCAAATTTCGCCAGTGGCAAATTAACCTCTCATCACTTTAGGGTTTGATGAAATAAGAACCAGTCATGTACTGGAGCCGATAGTTTCAACTGGCCCTTCTCAAAATTTCAGACCTTGTAACGACATTAGAAAGGAAATATGCGCAACGGTGATTTGGCAGAACCGTTAAACTCTTGGACCGAATTCCTGGCGGTGTTCTTTGCCCAAATCTTCAGTGATAATGGACTGAACTGAACCGTAACTAATCTGCACATCTTCTGATAACTCACGGATGGTGATTCGACGATTTCCTCTCACAGCTGCACGTAGATCTGCGATGTTTTTCTCAGTTCTGTTGGTTCCGTGTCTCCCAGAAAGTTCGTGACTATCGACATTTTTTCGGCTCATACACTCCTCTACATACACTTTCTGCAACTTTGCGTTGGCCTCGGTGCAGATATCGCAAAGCTTTCGGCAACGTTTGATGCAGATTCATGGTCAATGCGACGATCACACGCTATACACATTCCTTCCGAGCATTGCTGTAAACAGCGGAAATGAGCAAAAACGTTAAAACTTATTGTACATGCACAACAATGTTCAAAGTCAATCGGTACCAAGCGGCTTTACTCTGCGTGCTTTATCTTCGTTAATAGTATCACTTTCCATCCAAATAAAGCACCGTAAAAATAGAATTATAAATAATTATCGACTGCTATTTCCAGGAAACATTGGTGCCTTGTTGTACCACTATTTATATATATATACATATATATATATATATATATATATATATACATACTAGCATAGATACCCGGCGTTGCTTGGATCAAAATGGCATAGTTTGTATATATGTTTATATTACAGGTATGTTGAAACAGGTGATACGCGAAAGCGCATCATTGATGACAAAACATTTGTGGAGTAAATGATGGGCTTATTCGACTAAACGACTTGTCATTCGTCCGTTTGAAGTATTCCAGACCCTAACCAGTCATGGAAAATTGGGGGTAATGGGGTACGTGATTTCTGAACGCACCGAAAAGCTGTCAGTGGACATACTCTCCTTTGCGGCAGTCGGCGCTGCGTCTAGCGTGACCCATCACCTGAGGTTTTGACACCTCCTTCGGGTTTGTTGTCCTACATCACTCATAAAGTACATTTAGAGGAACTGTGAGTGTTTATTTGTAGCTAACAGGGAACCAATGAGGTGATGCCCTTGAAATTTGAACGTTGGCGGAAATCAATGTTGAACTATCTCCTTAGAAGCACCAAACGATGTCATTTGAAATGCAGAGTTGTATTGTCTGATATTGTTCAGAAAATCCTTTGACTGCATGGTAGTGCCAGTAGATCTATAAGAAGTTGAGGAGAAGCTGGTAGTTCTAGCAATCTTACTTTACCGCATGAGCAGCACGTGTCATTAGTTTCATTTGGAAATTCTAAAACTTTGCTAAAATGACAATTTGTATTTAGCACACTAATTTGGACAAAATTATCATTTTTATAGGAATGAGATGGATCATTACTCAAAGCAGCTCCAGGAGTTGTGAAGTACGTATCTGCAATCATTAAAACGTTGTATTAATGATTCAGCATTAAGTGCTGCAGTATGCGTTTGCTGATCTTGAGAAAGTCTCAATCACAATTCTGTCTTGAGATTCCATTTGACGTGCTGTAGCACACCTTCCTGATCTTCATACTGACACACAAAAAATTTTATATAGAGAGATTATATGTAGAGAGATTAGTATAAATATATATATTACACACATATAATATAAATATACATATATATATATATATAACATGCATACGTAATATAAATATGTACATATGTATCAATGTCCCCCCTCTTTCTCTCATAAACACACACACACACACACACATATATATATATATATATACACATGTATGCGCACACACGCACAAACACACACACAGGCACGAACACACATGCACGCACTCACACATCTTGTTTCCCTAATTTCACTAGTTAATTTTGTCATTACCAGTTTCTTCAAAATCTGTTGTTTTTACATATTTCAACACTTCATCTCCTACATTATGTATACAAATATGAGTACAGCGCGCGCACACACATACACACACACACACACACGGCTCACAAACTTCCATATCCATTTGGGATATAATACGAATTCGTAAGTTACTGATACCGGGTCATGGGGGAATAGTTTTCGGTGACTGGAGTCTTTACTTTCCTTCAGATTTTTTACAAGATAACATAAAACATACACCAGTTAGGTAAGTATTGATTGTGTTTGCTCAGTAGGTGTTACATTAGTACTTTACGGCTGGTTAGGGATTTCCACGTACTACAACACATGATTACTACGCCTTGTGGATAGCTTGTACAAGAAATATTATAACGATAAGCGGCGCCATAGTAAAAGATATAAATCACGTACATTATAATTATTATACGTTTTCGTAGTTATGACCATGGGACGTATGGGCTGTTGGTTGACAGAAGCTGGAATGTACCGAAGTGAAAGTATGAGTGGAGTGTGCTGAATTGAAAGTATAGGTTTGGGTCTGTTAAAAACTAAAGTAAAAGTATGAGTAGGGGTTTGAGAGAAACTGGAATGTGACGAATGAAATTATGAATGGTCAGTAACAGAAATTTGAGTGTGCCGAATTATGAATGTGAGTAGTGGTGTGTGCCGACTATGAGTATGAATAGTGGTGTGTGCCGAACTACGAGTATGAATAGTGGTTTGTGCCGAAGTATGAGTATGAATAGTGGTGTGTGCCGAACTATGAGAATGAATAGTGGTGTGTGCCGAACTATGAGAATGAGTAGTGGTGTGTGCCGAACTATGAGAATGAGTAGTGGTGTGTGCTGAACTATGAGTATAAGTAGTGGTCTGTGCCTAACTATGAGTATGAATAGTGGTGTGCGCTGAACTATGAGTATTAGTAGTGGTGTGTAACAGAAATTGGTGTCTGCCAAACTATGAGTAAGGATAGTTGTGTGACAAAATATTGAGTGTACTACCGAATTATAAATATGGGCTGTGATATGATAGAAATTGTGATATACCGAACTATGATTTGTGTTCTGTGATAGAAAATGGCGTGTGTTGTGTCATAGGAAGTGGAGTATGCTGAACTATGAATAGTGATAGGACAGAAAGTGGAGTGTGTCGAACTATAAATACGGGTAGTGATGTGACAGAAAGTGAGCTGTGTCTTAGACTGGCAACTTGACGGAAGGAGAAAGTTTGGACGATCTGGAAAGGATGCGCGTAGGATGAAACGAAAGTAATCGGTCTGTCTTGGCCTGAAATGAAGGTGGTAGCCAAATATTGCGTCCACCGTCATGAAATAGTCGCTGTCCTATGCTCCTTATAGTGTAATGTAGACTAACTATTATTTGTCTATGCTGCACTATGCCGTTGTTTTCCTAGAAAATTGCTTTTATAATTAGCTGTCTTTATTAATATTACGAGACAGTGTCCTGCAATCTCTTTGGCTGCTATTTCTTGAACTGAAACTCTGATACGTTGAGTGACTTCTCAGAGCTTCCTGTGATTGGTTTGGATACTTTCTCTATTATTTTGAAAACGATACTGGATTATTCTAGATAATTAATTATTTTTCAATTCTTTCACTTGTTTCTGTCATTGAAATTTGGCCATGCTGCAGCACTGTCTTGATGGCTTTAGTCGTTCAGATTCACCTTGTATATAACTTTTCTACTGCTTATTCTATCAATTTTCTTTTACCGAACTGCTAAGTGATGGAGACATAAAAACATATTTCCTCCCCAAAATACAGAAAACCAACAATACTAGGTATTACACAAATCCAACACCATATATTTGTCAATATATGATACAAGGGGGCACTGAAAAGTTCCTGGTTTTAAGGGTATCACGAAAGGCCTGGCTGGAGGCCCACACTTCTGAGTACTTTTACAGGGCTTAGAAAAACTGAAAGACCGCTGCAATAGGTATGTGAATTTGAGAGGAGAATATGTTGAATAAAATCATAATTGATCCGCCTGCATATTCTTTTATTCAAAGCCAGGAACTTTTCAGCATGCCCTTGTATATTTGAAATATGAAACGTAGCAAAGCATTACCATCACTTGCGAGTACGTATAATTTGGTAGTAAGTACCATGCTTACGCTAAGTGTTTTAGGTGCCTGTGGAGTCATGAGCAGACAAATACTTTCTCACTATATATATAAATATATATA
>NC_068995.1:15717104-15718592 GCF_001194135.2 Octopus bimaculoides
TATATATATGTATATATATATGAAATATGGAGAGGCGCGAGGTTTAGTGGTTTGGGTGTGTTGCAATCGTGATCGTAAGATTGTGCTTTCGATTCCTGGACCGGGCGATGCATTGTATCCTTAATCAAAACATTTCGTTTCACGTTGCTTCTTTTCACTCGGCTGGCAACAATGAGTACTCCTAAAACGAACCAACGTATCGTCCGTGTGAAGTAGGAGAATACTTACACCACAGAATCCGCGAAACCGGCTTCGAGAGCCTACGACTCGGGAAGAAACTTTGGTCCTTTGTTGTATGAAATATATGACATTAATACAGGCTCAGCGATAGTTGTCAGATCAAAAATGTTGCTTTGCAACCGAGTGGAGTTCCTAACCACAGGATTCAGGGTTCAGTTCCACTGCGTGGCCCCTTAGGTAATTGTCTCCTACTATAGTTTCAGGCCGATCAAAGCCTTGTGTGTGTGGATTTGGCAGACGGAAACTGATAGAAACCCGTTGTGTGTGTGTGTGTGTGTGTGTGTATCTTTACCTTTCACCGCGTGGCAACTAGCGTTGGTGTGTTTACATCCTCGCAACATAGTGGTTCGGGAAAAGAGACAGATAAAATAAGCATCAAGTTTTAAAAAATAAGTTCAGGAGTCGATACGTTGGACTAAAATTCCTCAAGACTGAACTCCAGCATGGCCGCAGTCTAATAACTGATGCTAGAAAAAGATAAAAAGTAAAGGACATTCATTGTTGTAAATGAAATATTTTAGCACTTCTTTGTTTCCAAGGACCCCCAAAAGTATAAGTATTTAAGTTATCAAAAGTAAGCAGTTCTTAATTTTTAGGAAGGAAAGTAAGGTAGCCAACGGATGTCTGCTTGCGACATACTATAAAGCAAACATGAGCAACCTTTTTCGAGATGCAGACCGCATGAGACATGGCTCATCATCACGCGGCTGCATTACTAAATAAGAAATTTGCAGTAAAGTAGCATGATAATGATGTGAGACGTAGCATGCAGACCATTATGTAACTTGTTTGACATAGCGTTTTCATTCTCCTCTTCCGTTTTATTTTTTTATTTTTCTCTTCCGTTTTATGAATTCAGTCTTTACATGCGCACTGCGTGTTCATACTTACCGTTTCCCCACTCAGAACCGATTACAGATCACAACCATCTCACGAACCAGCGGATGTGAGGAGCGCTTTGTGCGCTGATGGTTGTGAGGAACGAATATGATAATTTGTCGTTAGGTGCGCCGCCCAGAATGTCCTACGCGCCATGGTTTGCCCATGACTGCTATAAAGCATCCAGTGTAATGCCGTCGTTATAGAAATTGGAACCACTAAATGTTTTAAATAAATTTCTAATTAATGTGAGCAAACCAAGGCTGCTAATTGCTCAGAGATATAAAATGTTAAAAGAGAGGGAGGGAGAGAGAGAGAGAGAGAGAGAGAGAGAGAGAGAGAGAGAGAGAGAGAGAGAGAGAGAGAGAG
>NC_068995.1:15718602-15719654 GCF_001194135.2 Octopus bimaculoides
GAGAAAGAGAAAGAGAGAGAGAAAGAAAGAGAGAAACAGTAATTAAAGGAAAACACATGAGACAATTATTTTTCTACAAAATTATGGCTCTCTTCTTCGCAATTAATTGCGGTGAACATTCAAAATTGAATAAACAACTGCAACATAATGCTAATGGATATCTATTGAGGTATACCAAAATAGTTTGTCTTATGAAATTGTCATTGCAGACTTATTTCACCAAGGAAAATTATTTATCATGAAAGAGATTGAGCTCATCTATTATCAGGAGTATGACATGGTGCGTTAAAATAACATCATCACCACACAAACATACACAACCATAAAAAAAAAAAAAAAAAAAAAAAAAAAAAAAAAAAATCAACGCTTTCATATCTTACCCGCTGAAATAGTTTTGCTTATTTTTGCCCCACTCCCAAAGAATCCCAAACAAAACAAACCCTTTTACTCATTGACCTGAACAAACAACACTTAATGAGGAATTTTCATTTAACTGGGTCCCAGGAAGCGAAAAATCGCCCACGTTTTATGTTCAAAACGGTACTAGGAATAGCAAAAATATGGTGGTTTATTTGAATGTTTTCAGTGGAAGAAAGAAATCGTGTCTCTCTCTCTCTCTGTCTCTTTCCCTCTGTCGTTACACACACACACACACACACACACGCACACTTGTATGTATATATATGTGTGTGTGTGTGTGTGTGTGTGTGTGTGTGTGTGTGTGTGTGTGTGTGTGTGTGTGTGTGTGCTTGTATTAATTGAAATGGATAAAGCAAGTTATTGATATTCTGAGCCGTTCATTACAAATGTTTCAGTAATCTTTCACTGATCAGATGGAAATTATCGAAATGTCGATTAAAATCAGAAATAGCCTTGCATTCAATATCAGTGATCTGCTATTGAACAGATGTACCTATCTATAAGCGTTTCAACTTCTCAGGCTTCTGCGGTTTAGGTCAGAATAAAAAAAATCATGTATATTTATACTGCTTCGTATTCAAAGAAGAATTATGTTTCAGTATTTCATTTCAATATAAGCTTCGCAGTCTCTG
>NC_068995.1:15719664-15724070 GCF_001194135.2 Octopus bimaculoides
AAAAAAAAAACCCTCTTCGGTCATGACTGACCATCAGATTGCATCTAGAAACTTACTCTCTGTGGTACAAATCCGGCTAAGGTTGTTTATGGCAGAACAGCAGTCGCCCATGCTTACTAGTTTCCCCTCTCCACGCCTCTGATGTTATCCAAAGGAAAGGCAAAGGCCGATACAACTTAACACCAGTGACGTCGCAACTCATTTCTACAGCTGATTGAAGTGGAGCGACGTGAAATAAAGAGTCTTGCTGAAGAACACAATACATAACATGGTTCGAGAATCGAATTCACTACGTCATGATTGTGAGCTCGACGCTCTAGCCACTGAGCCATCGCGATCAAAGCTGTGTCTAGTTATTATTTGGAATGAAGTAAGAACAAGGGTTAAACTTAGTCAAAACTGCAAGAATGACATTCTAAAATTCTCTAACCTCTAATTTCCTCTCTTTGGTAATTTGTGCAGATTTAGACCTATTTTATGGCTGCTTCAGATCTAAGTCTACAACGTGTAGCTATTGTCCTTCTCTGTTTGTTTCTCTTGATTGGAAAAATAACGATGTAGTTTACACGTGTAAAGAACTTATCAATGGAATTCACATCGAATTTAATATACAATGGGGTATATTTTAACCACTTCATTAAGAGAATAGAATACTCTTTTCTCTGTCTCTTTCTCAAAGAGAGAAAAACGAGAGAGAAAACTAAAGAGAGAAACAAGATATGAGTGAAATAAGGCCACGTTGTCGTTTTTAATAAGTAGTAAATATAAGCGTCAACGTTTGTTAGTATATTAATAGTTAATGTTATAAAATAATTCGATAGCATGGGTGTGGTGGTGGTGGTGGTGGTGGTGCATGCGAGGTCGTCGGAAGCAAGATAAAGCTTTTCTAAAAAAAACACATTGTCGGCAATATAACATATCATGTTAAAGCGGCGACCTGGCTGAATCGTAAGCATGCCGGGCAAAATGTTTAGTAGCATTTCGTCTATCTTTACGTTCTGAATTTAAAAGCCGCCGAGGTTGACTTTGTATTTCATCCTTTCGAGGTCGATAAATTAAGTACCAGTTGCGTACTGGGGGCGATCAAATCGACTGGCCGCCCTCCCCCTCCAAAAAAAAAATTTTGGGCCTTGTGTCTAGGGTAGTCGCAGGCATGGCTATGTAAGCGCAGGTATGGCTGCGCGTTAAGAAGTTCGCTTGGCAAGCACGTGATTTCCGATCAACTCCCACAGCACGTCACCTTGGGCAAGTGTCTTTAGCTATAGCCCTGGGTCGACCAATGTCGTATGAGTGAATTTGATAGACGGAAACTGTGGAAGCTTGCCACATACATACATGCATGCATGCATGCATGCGTGCGTGCGTGCGTGCGTGTCATCGTGTATAGGTCTGTGTTCTCAGCTACCCCTTGGCAACTGGTGTTGGCTTGTTTATATTCCAGTAGCCTAGTGGTTCACTAAATAGGACTGATAAAATAAGTACCAGACTTAAAAATATATATGTACTGGGGTCGAGCTGTTCGACGAAAGCAAACCTTCGAGCCAGTGCCCCAGTATGGCTGCAGTCCATGAAATTTGGGGCATCGATGGTAGTCCCCGACTTATGCTTATTTCATTTACACCGAAAGGATGAAAAGCAAAGTCGACCTCGGTAGAATTTCAACTCAGAACGTAAAGTTGGACGAAATACCACTAAACATTTAGTCCGGCGTGCCAACTTTTCTTCCGGATCGCCACCTTTAAAGAGGAAACAGATAAAAGCAAGACAACGTCCAAGGGAAAAAACGAAGTAGTCATATCCAGAATGCCTTTGATCATAGGTCTGGTCCAATCAATACCAGTATCGACCTGGCATTGATTGGAGCAATACAACAATAATAACTCCGGAGAAATATATAATGCAAATTCAGATTTTTCGCGAGAATTGAACTCAGGACCATTAGGACTAAAAGCTAAACAATGTTATTCATTCAGTGGTTTAGCCTACCGCCTGTGTTAAAATTCAATGCTCCAAATTGTTTACAGACTATAACAATAAACCTAATTAATCTTATTATGTGACCATTTTTGAATATTCATAACATATTTTTCTCTTTCAAATTAGTTAATTACGTTTCTAGTCAAATCTATTAGGTTCTACAATTCAATTTATTCATGTTATAAGTTGTTTAATGAATGGAAATTATGAATCTAACTAAACCGAGAAAGTCGTTTGGTAAATCAAGCTTAAACTATTGACATATATTGGCTCATTAGTTTCAAACACTTCGCCCCGCGCCTTTCTTTCCTCCTTCCTCTCAATTCTTTCTCCCCTTCCTAAATCATAAGAGACAAAGTAAGAATAATATCGGAATTACTTCCAATTCTTTAGTAACTGTATTAGATCGGGAAATAGATTAATCTAATTTTGAGTGAAAGCGATGACAGCACCCAATAAGACTACTACTACTACTATTTCTTCTTGTCGTAAAAGCAATTTTGGTGCAGTTAATTCTTTGACAAACTGGACCTTTTAAGATGAAGACAATGCTAAGAAATAACAGAATACATTGCTGCGTTTGTTGTTGTTAATTGCCATAATTCCATTCATATCGAAGATGCTTTCCAGCGATATTTAATTGACTCCTGTACTTTTCTGGTAATTTATTTTATCGATCTAAGAGCGATGAAAGGCAAAGCTGACCTGGGCGAGATTTGATCTCCGAACGTAATGATCCATAACTAAATACCGCTACCATTATATCTGACGGTTTAACAATTCTACCAACGGCTCCGATCAAGTAGACCTATGATCGAAATGTGTTCCGGCTGTGACTGTATCATGTCTTTTAGAGATAGTATATCTAGCATGCTATTCTCCAGCCACTGCGTCTTCTTCGTTTTAAGATCGTGGAATATAATATGAGGGAGATTTGGAGGCAATTTCTAGTAGGTGAAACAATCAGAGGCCTCTTTCGTTAACACCTGGCCTTCTATTTCAATGCTATTTGGGACAAATTCTTCATTGTATTATAAATGATAAATTCCAAAGGTGCTATTGTAGGAGCATACTGACCAGAGCATCAAAGAATTGTGCCATTTAGAAATGCAAGTAGCTTGCCCTCAATAACCCAACTAATTTAGCCGTAGATAGGAATCATATAGTTGGATGGGTGACACATGAATTTTTAAGAGGTACCGTGTGGTGATATAGTTCGCCACTAGAAGCTGCGGAATTCTGAGTAACTGTCGGCGGCAGTGTTGGTTTATAGCGTCCAAGACAAATTTTCCTTTATAGGAAGTTGTAGTTCATAAAATGAAGAACAGCCCTGAACCAGGAGATCTATGATCAGAAGTATTACAGTCTTAATAATATCTTTTAAGGAGAAACATACGACTTTGTTGTTTAATGTCTCCTCCGCTGAAACCAGTATGAGAAATTAAATGAAAGAAATTTGCCAGCTATTTGGAGTGGTTAGGGTTAGGCACAAACCACGTATAACGAACTATAAAAAGATGAATGAGAGAAGAAACGCTAAAAAACCGAGATGGCAGTACTTTTTTTATTGAATTTTCTATCATGGAACTGTGCATTATATATATATATATATATATATATATATATGCATGTATGTACAGGACTCCCTCACCATATCGCGTTTCACCCATCGCGGTTTATTATTTAAGCTTAAGTCGATTCCTCCGCGGTGTTGTTTTGTATTCATAATAAAATTAATATATACAAATTATAAAAAATAATACAAAAAAATATAGTACCGTACTGTTTCTACTTCGCGGATTCTCACCTATCGCGGTGGGGGTGGGTGGAGTGTAGTACTCGCGATAGTCGAGGGATTACTGTATACATTTTCAAGAAATGAATGATCACGTACCAGTTTCAGTCATGGCTTTGCGTTACACGAAGTAGACAATTGTAGCAAAGGTGGGAGGTAGGAATTAGTGTCTCTTCACGTATGTTAAGTCAGCGGTATGATATCGATTCCCGATATCGAATCTCTATTTGAACTACTTCAATAAACTTTATTCACTGACGCCAGTTAAAAAGAAGTTGAGTGTCTCTCTCTCTCTTTCCCTCTCTCTTTCAGTCTCTCCTGGGAATTTAAAGACTAACGAAGACAAGCAACGTGAAACCACTCCAGTCACTCTGTTCTTTGGCATCGTGACAAAACAGGCTCAGAAGAGTCGACGAGTAAACATAGACGTGGTCACGTTATCTGTTAGAAATAACAGCGAAATTTTCCTCAAATTCCATCGTACCATCTATAAAATTTAAGTGGACATTAAATAATGTTATCTTAGATGCATTGTCAGAAAATTAAACACGAAATGTAGATGTGTATAAATGGAATGCACGTGATAATTGGTATGCTCTAGCTGGAGCTACAGAACACCATGAACATTACTACT
>NC_068995.1:15724080-15734628 GCF_001194135.2 Octopus bimaculoides
AAATCGTTGGAATAAGCATCAAACTAAAAAAAAAAAAAACTGTTGGGATTGACTTGGTCGACTAAAACACTTCGAGGCAGTGCTCCAGTATGGTCGTAGTTCGAATGACTGAAACGAGTAAAATATAGAGAAGAAATAGTATATAAGCTCAAGGCACAAGATTACTGAATTGCTGACACCAAAATATTCTATTTCTGAAGCAAAAGCCGAATTTCTTTGTCCTGAAGGCAATGAAAGAAATATTTAATTTAAGTGAAAGTGCAATAAAATAACCTTCTGTCATTATTGGCTGTGGGGAACAATATTTGATTGCATTAGTCTTAACGGAACACGATGACGTAATTATTACGTTTGAGAAGATCCAGTAAATTTATTTAACGGCAACCGAACACTGAGAACATACAGAAATGAGAAGCTAATTGCTGATGGTAGGACAAGATAATCCTTCGGCTATCAACTGACTCATCTGTGTCTTTCTATGGTTCTTATCTTTTACTTGTTTCAGTTATTGTACTTCGCGTATGCCTGGGGCTACTGCATTGAAGGTTTTAGTGGAACAAATTGATTCAATACTCAGCTTTGAAGTATAGTATTTATCTTATCGGCCGGTTTGGCCAAACCATTATGTTATGGAAACGTAAAGGGACCTACGCCAGTAATCAGACTATGAGGAGGACATGCAGAAATACATACATATGCACCTGTATATATATATATATATATATATATATATATATATACACGACCGTGTTCTACGCAGTTTACGTCTCCCAAATTCAGTCCCAAGGCTTTGGTCGGCCTATGGCTATAGTATAAGACACTTGCACCAGGTGGTGCACAGTAGACTGAACTCGAAAGCCCGTTGGTGCAAAGCGTACTTCTTAAACATACCTACACACACACACACACACACTTATTTAAAGGACACAATACACGCTTTTAAGTGCTACCAATAGTTTCATATGCTGAGAAAAACCTCAAACATATTCATCAGGCACAAACCACGTATAACGAACTATAAAAAGATGAATGAGAGAAGAAACGTTAAAAAACCGAGATGGCAGTACTTTTTTTATTGAATTTTCTATCATGGAACTGTGCATTATATATATATATATATATATATATATATATATATATGCATGTATGTACAGGACTCCCTCAGCATATCGCGTTTCACCCATCGCGGTTTATTATCTAAGCTTACGTCGATTCCTTCGCGGTGTTGTTTTGTATTTATAATAAAATTAATATATACAAATTATAAAAAATAATACAAAAAAATACAGTACCGTACTGTTTCTACTTCGAGGATTTTCACCTATCGCGGTGAGGGTGGGTGGAGCGTAATACTCGCGATAGTCGAGGGATTACTGTATACATTTTCAAGAAATGAATGATCAGAGGCAAAAAGTATTTTTAGCTTCAAGTCAGCTACCTTTGCTTCCATACATATTGTATGATCGTATGTATGGCTAAGTGTTTAAGAACTTCTCTTCGCAATCTTAAAGTCCTTTACCTCCATTCTCGTGCAAGTGTCGTTGTTATTGCCTCCCACCGTCTCAACCCTCGTAAATGAAAGATGGTAGGCGGAAAGTGCGTGGAAATCCTGCCAAATGTACAGAAGCCTGTTGGATGTATATTTCTTGTAATTCAAATGTTAATTCTTGCCACGTATTTTGTCCTACTGATTTGACCTAAACGTTTCGTTAAGGGTACACATATCTACGGAACCCTCAGTCAGTTATACACTAATTTAACGAATCGAACATACAGTTGATCAAACAAATGAATGTGCATCGCCGAAACCAACGGAGGATCCATCATATACCGCATCAAATATCACATCATTGTACTTGTCATCCATCACTAAATCACTTGTGTCTGATTTCAGGACAGTATACATTCTATTTCTAGCAGTTCAAGCGACCATGTACAGGCTTCTACGTTGGCTCATATATGGGGTCATTATTCAAGGATCGTTCATTAATCATCATAGTATATTGCTGTTGAATCAAACACGGGATTTCCATAGGGATCCGTTGAAAATTGCGGTATGTGCACGGTTGCAACGTCTTTGATCATTTGTCTGTTCAGTCGGCAGAAACTGCATAATTAATTCCTTTCATTGCAACAGCGATCGGAAAGGGTTATCATATTATTGTTGTTGGTGTTGGTCGTGATGTTTATAGCTGCAAGTCAGCTCTTATCGATTAGATCTATGATCAAAATCATTTCTTTCATGACCATCCTGTAATTAAATTTTTGCATATCTAGTACTAAATCGTGTTCTTTCCTGGTTTAAGACGGTGCAGTGTGATTTGAGTGCGATTTGGCTGTTATATTTTGAACAATGACCGACCTTGTAATGGCTCGGATGTTGCTCTATGAATTATAATAGCAAATCATAATTCATGTTGCCTTTCGACTCTATTATTCCTCCGATATCATAATTGGGGAGATTACATGCTGGCCTTCATTAACATACTCAATGATTGCATTTTGCTGATTAGTGCGCGGTTTCTATTTGATCTATCGCAACTTAGATGAAACTTTTCCTCGCCAATCTTGGAATCAAGAATGGATTTATTCTGGCCCGTTTCCAAGTGATTAAAATATTTAATTAAAATGCAGTACAACGAATGTTGTAATAAATCAAGAGAGATAGACAGGTATTAAAAAGCAAAGCAAAGCAAAGAAAAACTAAAATGTCTTTAAAAGATTTCACGATAATTCAGAACGTTAGTGTTGAAGTGATGATAAAGTATTTCTGTTCAAGTATGGAAGCCAATTTGTGACAAAAACGGGAGTTATGCAGTACTTGTAGAAATGTGTTACAGAAATGCATTTTCTAGGACTACAAATTAAAGACAGAAGAGGGTAAAACAAATAATAATAGCTTCATATGGCTCTGAAGAATTTACTCGGCTTTTGTAGATGTTAGGGTTGAATATTTGAAAGGAAAATGAATTGGTCTCTCCGCATTTTATCATTTAAAGAATAACACATGGAGTGTTGTAATACAGATGCATTTCCCAACGGTAATAACACTTCAAAGACAGTAAATTAATTTTAGTTGGAAACCGGAATCGGTTGGAAGTTTATCTCTTATTCTACGGCAAACGAGTAAAAAATGGAAATGGTTGAAGAACGTGATACTGTAGGAGGTAATAATATTATAAACATATTCCGGCCAGTTTGTTAGAATAAATCTTACTTTTTATACAATATGTAGCAATTTGCTTTCGTTTATATATTTTGTTTGTTGAAAGATTTTCCAGGGGGTATCACCCTTCTCAAACATATTGCATTTTAGAAATCTATTCAGTCTAAAATTGGCGGACATCTGAGAGAAATTACAAAAGCTAAACGCGTTTTCGCTTTCCCTTTTTTTATATCTTCTGTTAGCAATAGAGTGTTATTTTAACAAAGTTTCTTTGTTCAGAAGATTAAATCAATATTTAAATCTGCATTCCGCTTGTATTCTATTACATTTCAAGTCGGCACATGATGTGCAATTTTATATGAATTATAGCGAATCTGGGTGTTTTTTAAATAAATAGCTGTAGCTTACAAAAACTCTATTACGGTCTGAAAATTATGGATAACAAAAGAATTATACAAAACAAGATGGTATATTAAAAGAGAAAAAGAAAGAACAATTGTATAGTAACTAAAGCATAACACGTATAAAACAAAAACAAAAAAAAAAGTTAAAAGTCAGAAAATAATTCCTGTAGCTATTAAGATATTCAGATCACTTATTCCGGTTGAATAAATAAACAAAAGAGTTCCTATAATCCCCAGCAGATCGCTTCGCCAATTATCCGACGTCATTTTTATTCATTAATAAAATAATGGAACGACAAGAACAACAAGATCAACAATAATGACGAAAACATCAATAATATTAATAACAATAATATCAACAATAACAATAGATATGATTGTTATCGTCTGCTTTCCAAGAACATCGTACTGCTGCATATCAGCTTTATATTTTAGCGGTTCTATTAGTGAATACTCTTAATAGATGAAATGGCAAGCTACGAAATAGAATGAAGAGATGAAATTGTGGGCTGGTGTCCAGTTTTAGAAAAAAAAAATCACATAAACGAAAACCAACCAAACAAAAGGAAACTTGATATTGATTTTTTTTTACACTAGTTTACGGAAAAGAACAGTAAAATTTGTTTTATAAATCTATGAACTACTAATGTTAGCAAAAAAAAAAAGCAGTAGAATATAAGGACAAATTTAATTATTAGCCTGGAACTAGCAAGACTGAGTTAAACATTAAGTAAATCGGTTATAATTTCTAGTCATAAAAAATAGCTTTGTTGCACCAAAGCTATTTTTTTCTCTCTCAAACACTGTATTATGTCATCAGATATATTTCTTCTTGACAAGAAACACGAATAGAATTACATGATAACGACAGATCTGAAATGCTTTCATTCTCGACCAGTACTAGATTAATGGTAGACATCTAACAGTAAACTGAGATGACAACGAGTATCGTGTCATAATAAGCATTGTAAAATGACAAATGTAGCAATCCCCTCAGTCTTCAAATAAGTCGTGCTGATTTGAGTTATGGTTCTAAAATGGTGTTCTGGGGGGGGGGGTGAGGTGCTTGGTGTTGGATTGGAATATAAATAAGATGTGTATTGTTTGACAGAGACATAGATACAGGAACTTAAAATACAATACTGAAAGTAGTGACGTAATAAAACAACAGAAAACGAGTGCTATACTATAAGTAGACAAAATCATAAAAACTACACTAAAAATTTTATTTTTAAGTTCTTTTCTATACAGTCTCGGTCAATCTACAACCATAAATCAACTACAATAGAAGCTCACAGAATAACTTGAAATCATTGGTTAAAAACTAACAAAAATTCTCATCAATTATAGATTGATATAAGAGCCGCGAGTTACACGTGTTTTGCATACATATTTCCAGCTTGGTTAGCTGAGTTGTTCAGAGTCAAGTACATTGGCTACAAATATATTGTCGTACTGAGGAGGGAACTGATGTTACTGATTTATCGATTGGTCGTCCTCCATTCTACCGAAACTCCAGCTGTTCTAGTAAATAATTATGGAGATAATATTATAATAATTGATATATAATAGGTGCAGCCATGTTTGTGTGATCAATAAGCTCGCTTTGCAACCATGGGATTTCCGGTTCAGTCCTACTGCAATCTACCTTGGGCACGTGTCTTCTACTATAGCACCTGGTCGATCAATGCCTTCCGAGTGAAATTCTATACAATTTCTATACAGAAATTGTATAGAAGCCCCCCCCCCCGACGCACACACACATACACACATGTATATATGTGTGTGTTTTGGTGTGCATGTATGTGATTGAGGGTGTGTGTGTGTGTGTGTGTGTGTGTGTGTGTATGTAAATGTGCCTTTGTGTTTGTGTTTGTTCCTACTATTGCAATTGGATTCGATAGAATAAATACTGGTGTCCAGCTGTTCGGCGAAATCTTCAAATCGATGCACCAAAGAGTGAAACAAGGAATTGAAAAAATTAAAAGAGGTCTCATCAGCCATGATAAGCAGATAGTAGATTTGTTTATAAGTTTCCTCAAGAAAACAAAAATTGGTTCATTAAAATTTTATCAAAACATTGACCTAAGACTTACCTATAGATTATAGATCTGATGTTGATAAAAAAAAAAAAGAAAAGAAGAAACGGTCCTTTTCGGACCACAGATTCAGATGGCCGGTATCCGGAATTCTGTGGCGTACATGGACGCCCTACATGGACGGGTCGGCAGTTCGTCACAGGATTACTCATTTTTGTTAGCTGAGTGGACTTGAGCAACGAGAAATGAAGTGTTTTGCTCAACGCATCGAAACCACAATCTTCTGATCATGAGTACAACACTCGAAACACAAATACGCAACTCTATATTGTTGTAGCTGAGCCTCATTTAAGCCCCAAACTGAGTAGAATTATGATCAAAGGCGTACATGTCAGACCGTTCCATTTATTTTTGTCTACCTAAAACTAATCCAAAGAGAACTTCTATTTCACGATAAAAATTAATGAACGGAGGAGATTTGTTGCTGTTTCCAGCAGGTCGAGTAACCTCGAAGAAGCTCTTTCTTATTATATAACATCATCGCATTGTAAACTCGTAGCCAACCAAATAAGCCGTTTCGATTCGACACTTAAGCTATTTGGATTATTTTGAAAATGCGTTGTTGAAATGTATAAACAGTTGCAATTTCCTTTCTTCCCGCTGTGAATTCAGTAGCACTGACGTTCTGCTGATTGTTACTTCTGATAACAAAAGGTGACAGGATAGACACTACCTAGCGTAAGATAAATGATAATTATGTATCGCTTTTTTCTGCCTTTTTGTTTAGAACAAAGAGCGTTGGATAGACAAACACTGTAACTCTACGTTCAGATTTCAACGAGCTCAACCTTGGCCTTTAATCTTTCGCGGTCGGTAAGGAAGGTATCAGTTAAGGACAGTGGGTTGACAAAATTGTTAGATCCCCGAACAAAATGGCTGAGTGGTAACTGTGCAGGATTATTAGACATTTTGGCGCAGCCGTTTTTGGCACCACATATTGGCGTCACTGGTTCGTCACTGAATTATTTGACAGACGTTTTCATATTTTATTCATTCTCATATTTCTCTCGTTCTCTCTACCCCTCCCTCTGTGTGTGAGTGTCCGCCTCTCTGTCTCACTGCGTGTGTGTGACCATCTAATTATTTTTGTATGTTTAATGTCTCTTTCTTTCCATCTCTCTTTCTCTCTTTCTGCTCTACTCCATCACTCTGCGTATGTTTCATCACATGTGCGAGCGTATATGTGTGTGTGTGTGTTTTGGGTGCGCGCGTGCATGCGTGTGTTCGCCTCCAGTGTCAAAATGAACTGTCACCGGAACAGGTTGAATGTTGAGCCAAATCATCAGCTTCTACACAGCCGCACCTAGTCCTCACATTCCATCTATTCCGGACCTTTGCTTTGTGACAACAGTAATTTTGATGGCACTAGTGTCAAGCTTGTGGAGGCACATGGCCTAGTGGTTAGAGCGACGGACTCGCGGTCGAGGGATTGCGAGATCGAATCTCAGACCGGGTGATGTGTGTGTTTATCAGCGAAACACCTAATGACCACGCGGCTTCGGCAGAAGATAATAGCGAACTTCTGCTGACTATCGCCACAACTTTGACTCACTCTTTTTTCCTGCATCTAGCAGCTCACCTCCGATGGACCGGCGTCCCGTTCAGGTGAGGGACCTATACGTCAATGAAACCGGGAAACCAGCCCTTATGAGCCAGGGATGGCTCGAGAAGGAACAAATAACAACAGTGTCGAGCTTATGAGCTTTGCCTTTCCTTTAATAGTAGAGGGAAAATTTGTATAAAAACCTGGCTCAGGCTTGAAAAGGAAATTTTACGGTGTAGAGACACAAGTTCAGCTTTGACCGAATTGGGCTTCTTAATTTTGAATTAAAGTACGTATTTCAAACAACCTTGAAACAACATAAAAGCCCCTTGAAGTATCATTGTGCATAAGGTTTATGTGTATATAAATGTGGGACAGCACTAACTGTAATATTTCTTCTCAGAGAAAATTTCTGAGAGAAACCTGTGTTAAAGACACAGAGCTTCATTCAGACACCGTTTTTCGATCTGGTTTGATCTCCTCAGTGACGAATAGCTCGGACTAGCTTCCATACAAACCAGTAAATGCTTTGTTTTCCAATTTCTATATGGGAAAATGTGTTTTCGGTTTAGCTCAGAACGCCTGGTGTATTCGTCAATGAGGTGACCAAACCAGATCGAAACAGTGTCTGGTGATTCACCGGAGTTCTGACAACATGTTAAAGCCAGTGCTGTTCCGCATTTGTATACACATATGAGAGGGTGCTGAAAAGTTCCTGGCTTTGGGTAAAAGAAAATATTGGAAGATAGTTAATTATGATTTTACTCAACATATTCTCCTTTCAGATTCATTCTCTTATTGGAGCGATCCTTCAGTTTTTTTCTAATCTTTGTAAAGCAACTCGGAACGTTGAGCCTCCAGCTAGCCTTTCGCGATACACTTAAAACCAGGATATTTTCAGCAAGAAGTCGTAAATGTTACATATACTACCATCTGTGGTTCCATTTTACTATACTTGAATAAAATAAAAGGAGCAAAAGCGGAAAGTGGTCGCTAGCGAATATTTTCATAAATTTGCGTGATCAGAGCTGACATAGGCGGTGGACAGCGGTGACGATAATAACAACAAGAACCACAAAATCCCAGTTCGGAATTGAACAGACCATTGTTCATTGGCCGTGATATGATTGAAATGTTATCGATTAGTTCATAATAGTATACCTCTAATCAGACTTTATTCCGTTAATTACAATTAGTGAGATCAACGTTCGATGATGGAGTTAGCTTTTAATCGAGTCTTAATTACTGTTGAGTTGCTTTTTTTTCAACATTTTTATATTTCTCCTCATAATTTAGGCTAATCGTGATGATGATGGTGATGATCATATTGCTGCTGCTGATTTAGATGACGCTAGAGATCATGATTCTAATCACTCAATGGTAAGGATGGTAATGCTAATAAGAACGGTGATGCTGCTGTTGATGATGCTAATAGTGATGAATATGTGATGTTGCTGATGATGGTGATGGTGGTGATCGTAATGATGGTGATGGTGGTGATCGTAATGATGGCGACGATACGATGATTGCGACGATGTCGAATATGTAATGATGCTGATGATTGCAATGGTCATGATGATGATAGCGATGGACCTGTTGGTTATAGTGATATTGATGCTGATGCTGACAAAATTGTGAAAGCGATCTTGTATGTGTATGTATGTATGTGTGTAGGAGCGCGTGAGAAAGAGGGAGAGAAAGAAAAGAGGCTGCGGCGGAGAATTTCTAGAACTCTTGTAGTGTCTCTTCTTGACGAGAGTCAGAGACAAATGGATGAGGTTAATAAGATTAATGCCGCTGATCTTCTAAAATTCAATGGCTGCTGCAACCAGAGAGGATGAAGTGCACTCTGCTTGAGGAAAGAACGATTGGATATTGTGTTTAGTTTGAGTTCTAGGTAAGGGTGACACAGACCGACTAGAGTAGAAAGAATGGGGAATCAAGTAGATTTAATATATATTTCTTTTGAGGAATCAGTTTTAAGGAGGTTTTGCGTCCTGTGTATATCTGTATGGATGATAACCATTTGTACTAAAGGTCTGAAATTTTGGAGGAGAGAAGTAATCGATTACGTCGCCCCAGGTAAAGTCGACTTCGGCGGAATTTGAACTCAGAGCTTAAAGACGAGCGAAATACCACTATGCACTTACTCTGGTATGCTGATGATTTCGCCAGCTTTGCCGCCTTTTCTGTATTAAAGATGATGTCAGTGGTGATGAGGATGAGGAGGGTTCTGTCGAGTGACTGGTTTGGGGAATGAGCTTAGTTTAGGTTTTAGACGAGGAAACATAGAAAGAAAGAGGAATAAAAAGTGCAGGTGAAACAGGCAGATTCAAGTGGCGTGGGAGAAGTGAAAGGAACATATATAGATAAGAGTTCCTGTATTAAAGTTACTCAAGAATGAGAAGCTGATTGTTGTTTCAGCCTACAGGTTAGCCCTGTAAAGGAGACAGATAAAGGACGAAAATTGTGACTGGCTCGTTTCGTTTTTCAGGAACAGTATATCTAGGACTACATTATTCAATAGTGTCTGTCTGTTAGTGCTTTGAAAAAGAGATTTCAAGGAGATTTGGCTGCTTTTGTTTACAGATCGAGCAAACGTAAAGGGCTCCCTCGGTGTTTTGAAGGTAAGATTGAGCCTGCCTGCCTGCCTGCCTGCCTGTGTGTACGAGATTAATAAAATCAAAGTCTATGTGGTCGTTGTTGGTTTTGCTTTAAGGTCAACTGATTGGACAGAGGCATGGTCAAAAGCATTCTTTTCATCTATCCTTTCATTTACCTGGTATTACGATATACAATGTGACCTTCATTTTTGAAGACAGAATGCTGCTATTTTATGAAATTTAGTAGCTACTTCAAGCGGGTCGAACGACCACATACAAGCTCATTCTTCGTTTCGCAGAATTGAGGTAATCTCAAAATCAGCATTCCTGCTGATAACCCCTATTTCATTCACCCCTACTTTAAGTCGATAACAACTTTTTAAAAAGCATTAAGATCACATAATCATCGTAACTCCCTCATATTAATGTTAGAAAATATGTCTCAGCTAGAAATCAATATAATAGTTGTATTTTCGCAACAAACCTATGTTAGCTACTCGTACAATTCTGTAATAATAGGTTACCAAATGTTTTCATAGCAACCAGAGCGTTCGATGTAAGGAGGAATAAAAGAATCAGAACCAAAACTAAAAACCACATCGTTTGACAAATGGGATAAGAATTACCACAAATCGCATATAAACTGTTCATACGAAGATATACATGATCATGTATGTATGTATACGTATATATATATATATATATATATATATATATATATATATATATATAT
>NC_068995.1:15734749-15735933 GCF_001194135.2 Octopus bimaculoides
AATTCATATTCATATGAACAAGTATATATATATATATTGTTGTATATATTATTTAGTATATTATATTACATGTACACATAGAAGGGCTTACTTATATAAAGACACGCACACTAACACACATACCATACACACATATACTTGTACAGAGAGAAATAATATATATGAGTGGTAGATTATTTATGTTGATGGAATATAGATTAGTGGGTGGCTAAAGAGTTAGTATGACTTGTAAGACAAAAATATTTGCAAGGTTACACAAAATTCCAAGACATTTGTTATGTGAAGTGAATAAATAACATATGCTCATATTAACGAAGGTAGAAGGTCTCGGAGGGTGGGCGTCGGGTGAAGCAGTTGACAACTCTCATTTGCAACGACTCTGAGAAACTGGAAGTGAAAGAGTTATCTGCATCTATCTGGAGAAGACTGACAGGTTGTTAACAGAACGCCTGGAATAGTAATTAGAGATCTCATTGCAAGACCTGTGACGTAAGCTAATCTAAACATCTGTGTTGAGATGACAGTGCTATTAAATGTATATTTAAATATACATTCAATATTTGGAAAACGGAAGAAGGTGACGAGCTGGCAAAAACGTTAGCACGCAGGACAAAATGCTTAGTGGTATTTCATCCGTTTTTACGTTTTGAGTTCAAATTCCGTGGAGGTGGACTATGCCCTTCATCCTTTCTAGGTCGATAAAATAAGTATCAGTTGAGCACTGGGGATGATATAATCGACTTACTCCTGCTCCGAAATCGCTGGCCTTGTGCCAAAATTTGTAATCAATATTTAGAAAACAGTGGTTTAGTGTGATCACTACACTGACGGACAAAATACCTTAAAACCGGCCCTGGCTATATTAGACCTGCCCATGATGACGCGCAGTGTGACCGGACCTGAAATCACAGCCATGTCAGTGGAAATATATATATCGTTTGTCATATATTGGCGAACGATACTGTTGTTGGCACTCCGTCGCTTACGACGTCGAGAGTTCCAGTTGAACCGATCAACGGAACAGCCTCCTCTTGAAATTAACGTGCAAGTGGCTGAGCACTCCACAGACACGTGTACCCTTAACGTAATTCTCGGGGATATTCAGCATGACACAGTGTGACAAGGCTGACTCTTTGAATTACAGGCACAACAGAAACAGGAAGTAATAGTGAGATAAAGTTGTG
>NC_068995.1:15736794-15738580 GCF_001194135.2 Octopus bimaculoides
TATATATATATATATATATATATATATATATATATATAAACATGTGTGTATATATATATATATAAATGCATCTGTTTATATATACAGACATGCTCACATATATACACATACATGCATACATACATATATATCTGTCTGTCTGTCTGTCTATCTACGCATTTTAAACACTAGTAAGTGGTTATATGGATATCATGAATAAACGAAAGATCACCCAATGCATTGTGTAATCTATATTTATTACCATAAAGTTCATAGATATAATCACTTATAAGTGATTAAGATTCATGCGAAACTTGGACTTCATCAGCTGTATTTGATTCATTTTTCACTCACATTAGAACCTATTGCAGAAAAGCTTTTAGCATGAAACTTAAAGCCGTGGAATAGATGATATATTGGTGTATTATATCATAACATTAAAAATGATCATTTGTTTAAGGACTTCGTTTAGCAAACAAGTAGTTTTTCTAGTACAGCTGCTGTCTGATAACAAATACCGAAAGTTATAAGACAATATCTATCTGTCTCTCTATCTGTCTACTTATGTATCTCTCCATCTTCGTATCTATCTATCTATATATCTGTTTATTCCCATGAGCGAAGATTTTTGCGTGTGTTTCACAATAAAACAAATATAATTTTAATAAAACAAAATGTTGATTTCTACTACACTCAGTTTATTTTTACACGTTTGCACGTGACTAAATTTACTAAATGTTCCTAATGGTATTTAACAACCTTTCAACAATAATAGTTTTCCAATTACGTACTAAATTAACCATCTCTGTCCTTGGAGTATATGATGGTTTTCCATTTCTCATTTTGAAATACCCCTGAAGCCTAAATGTTATTTTCTCGAAGTATCTCCAGACAATACTACTAACTACTTGCTGTTCAATAATATATTCCTGCTAAAGCAATTAATCCACATATGTACAAATGACAAAAAAAAACCAAAAAAAAAACATCCACACTTTTTGTTTGTGTTTGTCACTCTCTCTTCCTCCCCCTGTCTCTCTCTCCTTCTCTCTGTCTTTTTCTTCTACACATGCAAAAATACATAAGATTTATTCTTTTCTATTATAACTGAACAGACAACGAAACTTGAATAAAAATAAACTAATATATTAAGTATGTCTCTTTTTTTTATGTTTGTCCCACACCACTGCTTAACAACCGGTGGTGCTGTGTTTGTATCCCCATAAATTAACATTTTAGGAAAAGAAACTGATAGAGTAATTAAGGAAGAAAAATGCACATATAATTAAGGAAGAAAAATACACACATTTTACATAGTACTCATATATTTTTAGATATATTTTTATACTGTGTTTGTCGGCCGGTTTCGCTTTCGCTAATAAATGCCTCGTATTTATGTGTTAATCTTGGCTTTTCCGCTGATGATAGCCGACCTTACAAAATATTTCATTTTGCTAAAAATAGCTTGAAACCATGGCCCGGAAAATAGATGGTAAATGTTTTTATTTTTCATTCCCTTTCGAAATTATCCCTAATTGTGGTTTGGAGTATTGACTGCTTCTTCTAGCGGGTTAGATGTCCTATAATAGACATCTCTCTGACGTGTTTAAAAGTACACTATGTATTTATATGAATAATATATAGTCTATTGACTAGTTTTTTCTTCTCACTAGACCACTAGTAGCAAATAGAATTTCTAAAATTTTTTGCTGCCCTGAGATTTATTAATATATATATGTATATACATAACTGCGTGCGCGTGCGCGCGTGCGTGCGTGCGTGCGTGCGTGCGTGCGTGCGTGCGTGC
>NC_068995.1:15738590-15740498 GCF_001194135.2 Octopus bimaculoides
ACATACATACATATTTATATATATACGAGTGTAAAATGATAGATTTTAAAGAACCTTCGGATGCAGACATAAAAATGTTAAAACATCAGTGTATAGGTAAACATATTGGAGAATGTCTGAAGTGGTGTCGGAAACGAACTAAAAGATAGGAGGAGCGAAGGTAAAATTCAGGATAGTTAAAATTAGTTAAATTCATCCCAAATTTTATCCTTCGTTGTATCTTTTATTTCGTTTCCCTCACCACTTCAGACTTTCTCCAATATTTTTACCTAAACACGCAGGTCTTAAATTTTTTATGTCTTCATCCGAAGATTCTTTAAAATCTCTTACTTTACACATATTTTTAATAAATTCATTTACTTGTAGATTTAAAAAAATGTCTGTATTTATATATATTTAGTCTATCATGTACATTTGTCTTTTAAATCCATTTCTAATCGGAGTCATGTTTGCGAATTGAATAACCAGGTCTATTGTTTCTTCACATTACATATTTATATCTTTCGTCTCAAGTTACTCTTGAGCATCTCTAAGTCCAAACCTCTACATTGTGAAAGAATTTCTAATCAATTTTCTTTTTCAAAACAATTATATATGAGCGTGTGTATGGAGCGAGCGAGATTGAGAGATAATGAGAGAGAGATAGAGAGAAAGATAGAGAGAGAAGGAGCGACAGAGAGATAAAGATACATATCCATAAATATACATATATGAGTGATAGGTAATACAGGCATAATTATATGTAAGGATGGTTTTGAAAATATACCGCTATGTTGAGATAATAAATTGCAATAGTCCAAAACACGTGATTACATGAAATATGATATGAACTATATCAGTTGTCTGTCTGACTCCATCTCAAAGTTAAACTACAAAGATATATTAGTTACCACATTACGAGGATTCTGTATATCGGTAAGAGTTTAAATACGTTCTTAACTTCTAGTAGATAGCATTAGTTTACTTTGTCGTGCTTCAGTCTTTTTCCTCGAGACAGTTCAATTGTTGCAGAGAAGAATAGATCAATAGTACCAATTAGGCATTGCTGAAAGCAAGTTATTTCGAAAGGTTAAGCAACAAAGTCTATTTCGATAGTTTTTTTCTTTTTCTTTTTGCTTTACTGTGCTGGAGAACAATTTTTGAAATTCCTAGCAGGATACCCAGCGTTTCCCGGGAAATAAAATACTCTGTATGTGTCCAATTTGTTGAAAGAGAATTATGGTAATTCTGGTGGAATTTATTCTTCCAGGCACAATGTTTATATTCTTTATAATAGAAATACATGGTTCATTTGATTTTGTAAAGTTTTTGCTTACGTTTCAATAAGCTGTTATAATAGGCAATAACCACAAAGGTATTCTGGCCGTAACGATCTAATCAATATATATTTTAATTACAGACAATATGCGTAAAATATAGGTCGATATAGAATAAACTTAATATCGCCTAATATATGAATAATCTATAGAAAATATATAACGTTTATTTATATATAATAAATGGTAAATTCACTAAAGTGTCGGCCTTGTAGACTTTTCTTTTACGTGTTTTAACATTCGGTAATCAAACACTACGGAGGTCATCTTTGCCTTTCATCCTTGCGAATTGGTTATGCTAAGCACTAGGTAAGTATTGGTGTCGATTTAAATAACTCGCTTACTCTCCAAAATTTCGGCATTGTGTCTATGTTAGAAAAATATATGAATATTTGTACATAGACATATGAAAGTCAGAATGATGATGGTAGCAGAGGACACTGAAAATGAAAACCCTTGTTTTCCTAGCTACATTATATCTGAAAGAAAACTGGGCGGTTACGACCGAAATACCATTATGTTATCTCCTATTAAAGTGGATAATTGAAACAAGTGCTACTATATATATATATATATATATATATATATATAT
>NC_068995.1:15740554-15750072 GCF_001194135.2 Octopus bimaculoides
ATCTGTTTATCACCCCATGAGACATATCTGTACTACCGGATGCTCATGAACCAGTTTAGTGTCCTACCTGTGAGGGATTGATGCTAGATGTGTCGAAACAATTGTTGTGATTAATAATAACTTCTCGTATATTCCATCTTCCGTCTATCATTTATCATATATATATATAATCGAAACTGTGCCGGCACCTTACTCATCTTCCATTTATACATTTTGTACAATTTCTCCATTATATATATATATATATATATATATATATATATTTATATATATATATCGTGGTACTTTGTCAGTTATGACGTCGAGGGTTGCAGTTGATCTGATCAACGGAACAGCCTGCTCATAAATTTAACGTGCAAGTGGTTGAGCACTCCGCAGCGGCATTTATCCTTAACGTAGTTCACGGTGAGGTTCAGCGTGACACAGAGTTTGACAAGGCTGGCCTTTGAAATACAGGTAGAATAGAAACAGGAAGAAAGAGTGAGAGAAAGTTGTGGTGAAAGAGGACAGCGGAAAGACTAAATGGACATTTGAGACAATAAGACGACAAAAACAATCCTCCATACTCTATTCAACATGCCAAGGACCAACATGGAGGCAACCTGGGTCACCTTGACATCTGCATTTTATCCATGCACCAAAAGAACCCAACACTCAGACAAATACAGGATACGTCCTCATAAATGAAACATTCCCAGTACTAAATAGGAAATATACGTAGTAGGTAATCATACCCCGATACCCACAGTTTATATTTGTATACAGGCAGATCAGTTAGTGGACTGTTAAGTAGATGTGTGAGTGCGTATATATGCATACGTATATGAATGTGCACATGTAGGGAAATGGATATGAATGTAAACAGATAGACATAAAGACGGATAGGTACATAAGTAATATGATCAGACAAGCACACATGCACACACATACGCAAATGAAAACTGAAACACGTGACCATTACACTCGTACTTCACAGAAGGACACATATGGAGAAACACATCCATACATACAGCCACAGTACATAGTCACAAAAGCCCACGCACAGACACACTCAGATATGTACACACAAGGAGACAGAGGTACACACACACACACACAGAAAAACGAACACACAAATACATGAATATATACATACGCATACACACATACATACACTTGCATGCATAAATGCATACATACATACATACATGTGTATGCGCACGCACACTGACCAACACACATGCGTGTGTTAAATAATAAGGCACTAAAAGAGAATGACTCTCCCCAGACAACAAAATATGCTTCAAAACACGAACTCACACAAAGAATCTTGCAAACCAAATCCCAAAACAAAGTATACATATATATCATCGTTATTATCATTTTTTAAGCAAGCTACTGCTTGTATGACAGCGACAATCATTTACAACTACCGTGTGATGCCAAGACAAAGAGATATAGAAGATAAAATGAAGTAGGTGAGACAAGAAGAAACGCATAGGACTGAAAATCGCTGAAGAGGTCACAGAATGTGTGGCAAAAGAAAGCTGACAAAGAAACTAAAAAAATAAATTTTTGAGGTAATTTATTAAAATTTACATTTTATAAAGAAATATAATATTTATTCACTTATCATGCAGAAAGACAACTTTCTAGTGGAAAATAGAAGTGAAAAATAGAAGTGGAAACATTTTTCGTTTAGCGTTTTGTTTATTCTTTTATTTGTTTCAGTCTTTGGATTGCGGTCATGCTGGGGCACCGACATGATGGCTTTAGTCGAACAAGTCGACTTCAGGAATTATATTTTTCAGTGTTCTAAATATGTTCCTCTATCGGAAGCTTTTGCTGAAGCACTAGTTTATGAGCACATAAACAAACCAAAACCCGTTATCAAACATACGCGCGCAAGCACACACACACACACCGGCTTCTACAGTGTTACACTGCATCTGATTCACTAAGCAATGGTCGGTCAAGCTCTACACTAGAAAACACTCACTTATGGAGCCCCGCAATGATACTAAACTCGAAAGAACGAAGCTAACGTGTTAACAAAGCTAACGCCTGCTGCGTAGTTAAAACACCTATGTTTAACGCAAAATGAGTTATTTACGAGAAATTTAAGAGCAAACTGACCTTGCTTTGGAAGTTCACTAATTTGTATCTGTTGAATACAATTTATTTCACTGTAGTTTTCATCGTGTATTTCATATATAAGTATCTTTGTACACTATAAGCGGTATATCTACATAAAGTAGATTGTAAATATATAATGATCGTATCTTAGATGACAATCATTAAACGCGGGAAGCTAAATTATTAGTCTCCTTATTAATAATTGCTTATAATTTTGTATTTGTTTATATCCGTTTAAAGTGATCAAAAGATCGTTTTAGTGCGTAATTACCATACTTAGTAATTATATATGTGTATATTAAGCTAAATTCTAGAAAACCGGAAAATACAGATGTCTGATTCACTTTAAACGCTTTCGTACTGTATTATATCAATGCCTTTCAATCATTTATGATTCAGGTATTTAGGAATTTGGAAGTTTTTACTTTGCAGTATCTATTTTTATTTTATTTCTCATTAACGTTCAAGCGAGACGATATTTAATGAACGAACATCGATTGAAGACTTGCAATATACCGCTTCCATAACACACATACACGCACATTTATATATAAACATATACATATATACACACATATATATATAGATAGATACATATATATATATATATATATATAGATACATATAAATAGATAGATACATACATATATATACACATATATACACACATATATACACATATATACATATTTACACACATATATACAAACATACACATATGCATAAAAACATATATACACACATATATACATATGTATATGTGTGTGTATATGTATATACATATGTATATATGTATGTATGTATATATATATATATATATATATACATACATAAATATATATATACATACATAAATATACGTACATATGCATACAAATATTCATGCATATATACATATACACATAAATATAGATACATACTTACATATAAATATATATGAGAGTATGTGTGTGTTTGTGGGGGGGGGAGCGTTAATGGTCATAAAAACTAATCCAAAGATAATTAATTGGGAGGGTGAAATGAATGCCAGAATTTCAGGTGCAGGCACAGGAAAGCACCATTTTCAGCATTCTATCCTCAGAATGCGGTTTTTGTGCTTATCCTTGCGAAGGCATGTGGCCTCGGGGTTAGGGTATTCGGCTCATGATCGTAAGGTGGTGAGTTCGGTTCCTGACGGCGCGTTTTGTCCTTGAGTCTGACACTTCATTTCACGTAGCTCCTGTCCACTCAGCTGGTAAAAATGATTTTCACCTGTAATTCAAAAAGTCCAGCCTTGTCACATTCTGTGTCACGCTGAATCTTCTTGATAACTACGCTAAGGGTATGCGTGTCTGTAGAGTGCTCAATCGCTTGCGTGTTAATTTCACGAGCACGCCGGTCGTTGATCGGGTCATACATCGAAGTAACCGACGGAGCCCCAGTTATGTTCTTATCCTTACGTATGGTCATAATTGCTGGGTAATGACAGAAAGCGTACGATTGCGAATATAAGCGGCCGAAATGGGTTTCTTCTGTAGAACCTCTGGACAGAATGCGTAGTTCGGAGATCAGAGAGTCTCTCCAGAACAAACCACTATTTTTTTCGCGCACCGAGAGATCACATCAACGCTACTACGTGCATGTGGTTAGGATACTGTTGGAAAAGATCGCAATGCAGATTTTTCAAACCGTGCCAACCAGCAGAATACACAGACATAGATGAAGAACAAGATGGTTGGATAACACCCACAATCTCACTTAGTCACACTTGGGAATCCAGCAAGAAAGTATAATGGTGGTTGATTCTGATATGGCTCTTAGGAAGAGGCGCCTGTAGATTGTTCTCGAGAGTAGTGGATTGCGTTAATGGACGGAGGGATAAAGTCATTATAAAACGTTTATGAAACTTTTGTGTTATACAGATTAAAATTGACGAAGCTAGTTGCGCATGTATGATATCACGATTCTGCCAATGCGGCGAGTTAATTTATCACCCTTATAAGCAGGCACACACGTATATACATTATATATATATATAAACAGGATTTGACGTATCTCGGGAGTTTCATAATGCCAATAATTATCGTTGACATTATGACACTCGCCAGATACAACAAAATCTGTTTCAACATACGTGTTCACATTAGGAATTATGGCTGTGCGGTGAGAATTTTGCTACCCAGTCACATTGTTCCTGGTTTAGTTCCACTTCGTGGACCCTTGGGCATGTGTCTTCTACCACATCGTAGAGCCATCTAAAGCCTTGTAAGTGGATTTGGTAGAAGCCCTTCAGAAATCATATATATATAACAAAAGAGGAGGTTTATTTTCACGCAGGAAATAAACTGCTGGTCATCAGCCAAAATTGGAAACCTTTATTATTATTATTATTATTATTTATTATTACTAAATGCAGCCAGTTAGCAAAAGCATTAGGATGACGGGTGAAATGCTTCGCGGCATTTCGCCTGTCCTTATATTCTGAGTTCAAATCCCACCGAAGTCGATTTTGCTTTTCATTCTTTCGGGGTAGATAAATTAAGTACCAGTGAAACAAATGGGTCGATATAATGGACTATCCCCCCTCTCCGCAAATTTCAGGGCTTGTACCTATTGTAGACGACTATTATTATTATTGTTTGTTAGGCAAAGATTTAAAAAGCATAATTTGTAGAAGGCCAGACAACATGCCTATCGTTGTTAGAAATCATTATTCAATTATTTATATATGTTACGATAAATATTTATCAAAAGTGGTAACAATAAAATATCTTATTCAAAATCTATCATTTGTAAATTAACAAAATATGTTGTTTCGAATAAACATTTACTGCAGTAAAACTACAATATTTAATTTCATTGTTATTGTTTTTTGCTACACTAAATATCCGGAAATAAATGGCTGATTCATTTCTAGCACAGCATTAACATATAGCTTCGTTTGCCACTGATTCGTTCATCACTGCTCCGGAATAGCAAAGTCACGCTTACTACGGATTGGTTTGTGATATAACTTTCCAGAAAAATGTATGCCCCATCGGTGGTTGAACAATAAAAACCAACTTTATTTTTAATATTTTATCACAATGTAGGGCGGCGAGCTGGCAGAAATTTTAGCACGTCTGGCAAAATACTTAGCGGCATTTCGTCCGTCGCTAAGTTCTGAGTTCAAATTCCGCCGAGGTCGACTTTGCCTTTCATCCTCTCAGGGTCGATAAAATAAGTACCAATTGATCACCAAGGTTGATGTAACCGACTCAACCCCTTCCCCAAAATTTCCGGCCTTGTGTCAAAATTTGAAACCAATATATTATCACAATTATTTAATACAAAAGAATCTACCGGTAACTCTTTTATTAAGCACAGAGCACAAAAACAGTACATTATAGACTAAGGAAAAAAAAGAGAACTGTGTCTGGTAACTCCGTCAGCAAGCCTCACCACAGTTTTCCCCGGCCCCACTATTGGGGCGTACGCTGCACGTTGTGAATCACTTCTCTACAAGAAAAGGTAAGAAAATACGTGGCTGTCAAATCTTTGCTACAGTGAGGCGCAAGTTTGGTGTAAGTGAATCTAGCATTCGTTCTATTTACGAAGTTCGTGGACAGAATTCACTTATTTATTCATTTAACACTAATTATTCTTTGGGAAACAAACCCCCGTGATAAACGAGGATAGGTGTTTTAGTGTAGGATATATGCGAGGAACGAAGGTGACACAGACAAAACAACATCACATCACACCATACTCAATCACACACTGGGTGTGTGATGGTGTATTATTCTCGTAGCTGGTTGCTAGGGAAGCGTTCACGTGACATCTAAACTGCCGTGGACGATTGTGTAGAATCATTGTGATTTAGCAGTGTTATAGTACTGTGTGAGGATCGTGTAGAATGTTACTGTATGAAATATGTTAATGAATTGAAATACCGCGCGGAAAATTGGGTAAGTGCCATCTACGATAGCCCCTGACCTACCAATGTCTGGTGAGCGAATTTGGTAGACGGAAATTGTGTAGAAGTCAATCATATATATATATATATATGTGTGTGTGTGTGTATGTGTGTGTGTTGGGTTCACCCCCTATCGCTTGACGATCGGTGTTGGTTTGTTTATCTCCTCATAACTTAGCGGTTCAGTAAAAAAAAAATACGGACAAAATAATTCCCGAAGATAAAAAGTAGATTAAGTATTAGGCTCGATTTCTTCGTCTGAAACCCTTCAAAACCATTGCCATTGTCTGATGACTGAAGCAAGTAAAATACAAGATATATCTTGTTCCTACTTTTCTTTAGAGTATGTGTAACCTTTTGAGATATGAAATGAGGTTTGTATTTATGTTATGTACTTTATTCTGTCAAAGCCAAAGCGCAAATTATTATTGGCACCGTTTCATGTATCATACTAAAAAATCTTGTGCATTTCAATTTTGAAGTCGTATATAAATAGTATTTGAAATTCCTTTCGGGTGATGTTTTGGTCGGAAGAGATAGAAATATCAATCATAGTACATAAATTTTTCTTTCTTTTTCAACCGACATTAAAATCGCTTATGTCTCTGATGTACACTATGATTTTACTCTCATCCAAAAAAAGACGTTTGAGAACAATTTATCCAACTTTAGCCCTATTCGATGCATGTTTTTATAATTTCTTTTCAGTTTTGATATGAAAAGATCAGTATTATTGCCATATAGATATTGCTACTTACATGTATGTCGATATATTGTATGTGAAAATGTATGAAATGAGACCACAGTAACAATGATATCAATCCTCTATTTTCGTTATTGCATTTTATTAGCTATAACAGCAAAGCATAAAATCAAACTTTCTCTCTATGCCTTCAGTCCAGAGTTTATTTTAAAGTCTGTTGTCTTTCTTATTAGCTGAATTCAGCACTGTACAATCACGGAGGATACTATTCACGAAGTTTTTTTTCTCTCCGTTTTAATTTCCTCGGGCATTTTTTGAAATTACCCTTCAATCTTATCTCTTCTTTTGCATACTTTCCTCTGCTTTATCGTTAGTATCTTCACATTGGTGTTTAATTTAGCTTTCAATTTATCTTCTGTCCCCTTATACCGTTTGGTTATTTTGTTCCCAGTGTGTATTTGCTTACTTCTACATATTTTCGAGACAACGTATACTGGCTATGTAATATTCTCTAATTGTATTAGCTCCTTTCCTTTCTGCAGATGTGATATTTATATCCTATTTGGGATATAACGGTTTGAGCTTTAGGATATCCTGTTAGGAATGCAGAGCGTAGATTTCTAGTTTTCATATATTCTTCAATTCCCTTAACATACAATTTATTATAGCGAAACTGTAGATTATTATTGGAATGGGTACTATATTTAAATATAAAATCTTATTTCTGACATTGAGTGAGGTTTTAAATATTCGTTTCACTTTTGTATATTAATATTTTCTAATTTTCTCCTTGGTTTCTGCCTCTTATACCTTATCAGTTTCATCTATTCATAAGTACATGTATGGGTGCTTTTGTTCACATTCTCTTATTTCACTACTTAACGCTAACTTAATATTTTGGGCTTCGGTTTAGGGTAGTTTTGGCACGCTTGTCTAAATCCATTTTCATTTAATAATACAGTTGAATTCGTAAAGTTTCAGTTGGTTCAGCGTCTAGGTGTTGTCTCTTGTGAATAGTTTGAAATCCACCACATGCAGGACATATTTTATAGTTTGGTCACAATATGTATAATCACTGGTGGCTAGATTCAGATTTGTTAATAGAGTTAGATGTACACTCAAGAGAAGTGAGAAAAATATCTCCTTGAAAATTCTGTCCTCTGAAACTAAGGACGGCATTTGATACTTTATTATACTATATTGTTATTGAGGTTTACAGAGTTTCCCATGGCGTAATTGATACACGGCCCAAGATTTAGAATTGTATTTTTATGTACATTGTTTCTAATAAGCAGGAGTATGGCAAATTGCTGAATGGTTTTCTAGGTTGAATCAAATCTTGTCATGACGACATTTTCATTTAGTTTTTCTAATACTTTCAATAACTGCTCCAATTACCCATAGTACTTCTTTGCATGAATAAAACACTTCCGATACTCTTTCTGCTCCACTAACAAGTTATTATTATCTTCCAGAGGAACAACCAACATATTCCATGCCATTGATATCACTAAATGTCTCGGGAAATGACGGCAAGACGGATACGAGCCGAACTAACTGACGAGAAATCTAGGGATAGACCTAGGATAGGTTGGTTGGATGATATCTATAGTTTCAAATGGTCAGACTTGGGAATCCAGCAAGTGTAATGACGGTTGTTTCGGATAATACCCAATGGAGGAAATGCCTAAGTTTTCTACCTCAACGTCCCTCCCAGGAATAGAAAGTAGCGAAAAGGGAGAGATCGATATCAGAGATTCATTAGTTGTAGGTAAACAAGCATTTCATGAATCACTAGTTTATTTTGTGATTGGGAATTAATGTTCGTTGATATAGTTAACCAGTAACATTAATTTTCGTCTTGTTCGTAATTAATTAAATGCAGTTGCTACGGATTATAATATATTGATAAAAATGTTCATCTGAAATTAAAGACATTATCAATCTTCGCAGATTTACTGTTGCTAGCGGCCATCATCACATTAGAGATTCACCCTCAAGGGGTTCTGAATTAGTCTTCTGTGTATTTACTTAGCTCTCCATTCTTAGTAACTATGTATACTTATTTTGCATGTTTCTCTTACAAATTTATCCTCCATTATCATTAAATTACTTGTATTTAATTACCTTTTTGCATTGCTACGTATATATCTTTTTTCATTCTGCATTTTAAATTTTCACTTAATTTCCCTATTTGTTTCACACACACACACACACACACACACACACACACACACACACACACACACACACACACACACACACACAAATATTTACATACATATATATCTACATACATGTGTGCGTGTGTGTATGCATATATAAGTATTAACCTCCCAAGATGACAACTTTCCCATGCTTCTTCTAAGACTTCACCCCTTCCTAATATAGAATGGCCTGAGGGCCGCGTTATTTCAGTTAAGTCTGTAGTATATATGTATGAATGGTGCTGCCTACAGCGGCATTTGACACGAAAGATCCCTGTGTATTCTCATGAATCTTACCTATTCTCCGCTACCGTTTAAGCCTCTATGAAGTTGTGATCTTTCATCTTGTAATATTTTAGCCGATTAGGAATTGATCTTCCTTCTTGTTCTTAGATCTGTCCATATTACTGCTTAAGGTTTTTTAACGTCTTATTCTATCGATAGCTTTTGCCGAACCACTAAGTTGCTAGGGCGTAAACACACCGACACCTGTTGTCAAGCGGTGATGGTGGGACAAACACAGACACAAAGACGCGCGCGTACAAACACCCCCCCCCCC
>NC_068995.1:15750082-15767453 GCF_001194135.2 Octopus bimaculoides
ACAAACCCCCCCCCCCCCGCACGCACACACACAAACACACACGACGAGCTTTCAGTTTCTGTGTACCAAATTCACCCACAAAGCTTTAATCCGGCCGATGCTATAGAAGACACTTGTCCATGGTGACACGCAGTGGGACTGAACTCGGCGCCGTGTGATTGGGAAGCAAGCTTCTTACTATATATATTCAAACAGACGCACACACTCATATTGTTTGTTTATATACACATTGTTCACACAAGCACGTACATACGTGTGTAATGCAATATCACAGGTATGGTTATAAGCACCTTATCTTTACATAAATACCTTCGAAGACATTAAAAGTGCTCAGACGTATCTGTTTTAATGACTTCTGCCGGTGTTGAGCAATGAAAGCTAACGCGTATTATCTCGATTGGATAAAAACAAAGCTATTAGTAACAGTTAAAATATATTGGGAAGACGCAGGTGTAGCTGTGTGGCACGAAAATGCTTCCCAGCTATATGGTTCTGAGTTCAGTCCCACAGCGTTGTATCTTGGGCAAGTATCTTCCACTGTAGCTCCAATGACCTGGAAGTGAATTTGGGAGTCAGCGACTGAAAGGCGTCTGTTGTACATACATACATACATACATACGTACATAAGTGTGTGTTTGTGCTAGTTCCCCCTCCTACGCTTGACATCCGGCGTTGGTTTCTTTACATACCCTTAAATTAGCAGGTCAGCAAAAACAGAATAAATACCAGGTATTAAGAAATAACTACTGCGATTGATTTATTTGACTAAGCCTTGGCCCAGTGGTTAAGGCAGCGGACTCCCGGTCATAGGATCGCGGTTTCGATTCCCAGACCTGGCGTTGTGAGTGTTTATTGAGCGAAAACACCTAAAGCTCCACGAGGCTTGGGCAGGGGATGGTGGCGAACCCTGCTGTACTCTTCCACCACAACTTTCTCTCACTTTTTTTTCCTGTTTCTGTTGTACCTGTATTTCAAAGGGTCAGCCTTGTCACACTGTGTCACGCTGAATATCCATGAGAACTACGTTAAGGGTACATGTGTCTGTGGAGTGCTCAGCCACTTGCACATTAATTTCACGAGCAGGCTGTTCCGTTGATCGGATCAACTGGAACCCTCGACGTCGTAAGCGACGGAGTGCCAACAACAACAACAACAACAACAACGTGGCCGCAGGGCATTGACCGAAACTAGTAAAAGATAAAAGAGAATGATTCTCGTGTACAATACATTCCTTTTCGTAAGTTTGATAAATAGATTCCTGTTGTTTTAACAAGGTTTTGAATAAAGCTCGTACTGAAAATTTTACTAGAAACTCTTTAGTCAACATTGGGGGAAGCGTCAGCAAGTACTAACAGCAAAAGTATGTCATAAGTTGCTATACTTTGCAAGGAAATAATGATCATACAGTCTGGATCTATTATAGCAGGGCGACACTTTTTAGTAAGCATTCATTTTCATCATTATCATTCTTATTTTCATTCTTTAAATTCCAGAGCTATATACAGAACACAAAAGATGCATACGTTCCGAGTATAACAAATGAAACGCAATGTACATGTCTAAACATATCTTAAAAGAAAAGAATTTGACCACAAATATAAAATGGGGAATAACAGAGTGCACATCGGCAAGAATAAATGAATCTGGAATCAGTTCCGTTCATCAATGAAAACGCCACAAACACAAAACAGAAAAGAATGAAACACACTATAACTAAACCAGAGGAAAGATTATATCGCGATTATATCACGTTGCAGACACCGAAACAGTTCATCTTCAAAAGATGGTCGAACTTCTAAAGATGTAAAATAATGAAAGACACACACGCGCGGCGCTTACTAACAGAATAAAATAATATTGAAACAGAAACGGCCAAACCAAATGAAACCCACATTACAAACAAAACGACAGATTAGAAACAAGTCTTGACCAAACACATATACTCATTTACTGAGGCAGAACAATAGACACGCTAACTTTATCCTTAAAAATGAACACATGCACGGAGATGCTCTAATGAAATAAACGAATTAAGGATTTTCTTAATTTAACAGCCAAATTATTAACACCATATGTCTTCCATTAAGGCGAGACTAATACCTCAGATTTAAGATAACAAAATCTCAGAAAAATAGCAAAGGATAAGCCCCTGGGCGTTGTTAGACTGTACAAAACTGCAAATATTACACTACAATGTGGATATTATCCTTGCGTAGTTTAGCATTGTTGTAAAATCAACTATTTCCAGTGTTTTAGGCATTTTTCTCAAAATGACATTTCTGACTATGAGAAGCAATCTTTAGGTCACGATATCCCCGGGAATAATTGATGTAGTTGGCTGAAAGTTTGCATGTATATTTATTACTTTGATACTTGCCTAGCTGCTGTTTTAGTGTAGTTAGATACATTTCATTTGTCCATATCCCAGAGACACGTGAATGCTACTGCCTAGGGGTCAAAACGCTTGAACTGTTGAATATGGCTATGAGCGACGATAATGTATTTAATTCAACATCTAGACTGTACCCCAATCCGTTGGCATTGCAATTTAGAGAATATTACCTTCGGTAGTTTGGTAGAAAAATTGATTGAAACTAAGGGTATGTTTTCCTTGTCGGTCATATTAAATTTATAATTAGGTCATGAATAATGTGGAAATGTGAATATTGTTATTAGTATTTTTTTGATAGAACTAACATTGTTCATGATGCATGCCATATTTGGTTTGCCTGGGTTCTATCCCCGCTAAGTGAGATCATCTTCAAGTTAGGAGTGTTTTCCTACGTCTGAGGTGTTAGTATTGCCTTAAAGAAGCTTTTAAATGCTTCGTTCTTGACCAAAAGAAAATTCAAATCACATTCGTATTGTAAAAGCCACTCAATCATGTAATGCCGCTGATAATATGTTCAAATTCTTAGCTCTATCATAAACACATATGCCATTAACTAGCTTGACAGAGAAATTCAAAACGAAGAAATGATATCCGATTGTTTTAACCTTTATGGCAGAAAAAAAATTAGAGAATCAAAATTACACTTTGAATAGTAACTTCAGTCATCTTTGGTGTTACAATTTATGCATCTAAGCCACTAGTGATGGTGTTATTTCACATTGTTCATTTTTGCTCTTATTGTATAAATTTTCCTAAATACACTTTGTATACACTATGTCCTATGTTTGTGGTGTCAAAATTGGACAAATTCTTTGGTGAACATATCACGACAGAAACGTATATCCCTAGTTGTGCTTTGGCTCTAGAAAATCTGTTCCGCTTAAAGGAATGTCAATTGCAGAGGATCATTCAGTAGAGATTATCTCATTCTGTCCTTCAGAATTGGTTACCTGTGTCAACAGATGATTGTTTTACCTTCTCTGGATGTGGTGAAATTAACAATAAATCAATATTTTATGTCAATATAACTTTACATAAGTTCTTCAAATTCATGCCATTGACCACTCTAAGGTATTTGTCTCAGCCCATTTTTATTTTAGTTATATATATACATGTATATATTTATACACACACAGATACACAGACACATATAAACGGAAAGAGAGTGATTTACACACGCGTTTATTTACATATATACTTATATGTGCATATAAGCATACATATATACGTAAGTGCACGAACACACATTCATATATGTGTGTATATGTACATATGTATTTATATATAAATATATATATGCATATGTATACACATGTATACCTACCTACCTACCTACCTACCTACATATCATAAGACTTAATTTCGTTACGAAGTATATGTTTGTTGGTCACAGACACATTGCAAAACTTTATGCAAGAAAAGACACCAACCAAAAAAAAACATACAATAGAAAATACTACAAAGATATCAACAAAAGCAATAAAATTGTGATAAACAATTATAGTTTTGAACCAAAAATTAATTTCTTGAAAGCATTTACTCATTTTTGATATTTATTTTACATTTTGGTTGCTATATTTGTGTTGTTCATAAATTTTAAAATATAGTATTTCAAATAAATAAATTTTAATTTTAGCTTATTGTTTATGTAACCATCAAAATTCTGTACATGTCATTTAATGTACATTTCTTTGATGTATTCAGTAAAATTAAGGAAATTGAATATAGAAAACAAAAGCAGAAAAGTAAGGATCTTGTTTTTAATGTCTTCCTTTTTTTTTTGCTCTCTCTTCGATACGACATTTCAATATTTGTTATTTCCTAGATCATAACATCAACAGATAAAATTTGTATTTCTTAATGTGTGTTCAGTACCTTGTTTAAGAACCATGTAACAAGCTGGTCGCATTCGAGTTTCGAAACAGGCTAGGATGTGTCCTGGCAATAAATTGGCCTGGTGATGAATTTGTCTAGCTACGAATTGACCAAACCCTAGTCCATCGTAGCATATAAGCGTCAGTTTATCTTCTCCAGGTTGTAGTCCTGGTCAAGAATGTTTGAAATGCAAGCATTTATCAATGCGACATGTCTCCCCTTTCCACACGAGCGATGTTGAAAGGAACAGCAGGTTCCATTGCAGCATGTCAGCAGTGTCATCGAACACGTTTTCCGGTCGCAGTAAGAGACAACTATGGCGTGCTTTTAATTTGGTTACGAAGTATGTTTGTTAGTCACAAACACCTTGCAAAACTTTATCCAAGAAAAGAAACGACCAAAGAAACACAGGTAAATAATAGAAAGAATTGAACAAAAGCAACAGAATTGTGATAATCAAGATTCTGTTATCTTGATAGCAGATTATCCCGTAATCTTTCCTCCGGAGGTCTGAAATCGGATTTTCCAATTTTTAACTGGGTTTACATCACAACTCACGCTTATGATTTCCATTCGCCAGAAGAGGACACATACACCACCACCCCACACTATAACCATCATTCACAAGCGAACATGACCTTACAAAACGTACCATGTTTTCGCAAATTGTTTCAGGTGATTATGTAATCGTGACTAGACATGAGCAAATTTTCATTGCCTGAATCCTTGACCCAGTTGAGCATCCAGAAGAAGTGAGTGAACCAGCAATCAGTTGGTACTTATTACAACCTAGCAGACTAAAGAAACACGAAATGATCAAAAGTCGAATACACGAGCCCCTAGATCACACACCTGCACACAAATATACCTATATAGAGAGAATGTCATCTTTTACCACTATTTGATAACGGTTTATGAAAAGAACTTCGAAGGTACATTGGATGAGCCCAGATAGATATGAACTGCCGTGAATCTCATTCCCTAAAAGTAATCGAACCATGAAGTAGCCTGCCAGAACATCTTGGGTCATTTCTATGTCTGTATGCCTCAATCGTTTCCAAGAAAATCATCGTGCTATCAAGAATAGTGAAACATCTGAGCAAGCAATAGAGGGATATGAAATAAAAACATATGTGGCTATATGGAACAGCTTGTAATCAACAAATTCATATCAGAAGAAGCAAAAAAGGACCGCTGGAATACTTGGTTGTAGCATGACTGGACTGCCAAACTGAAGTGCAAGAAACTCTTTGATGGTATAGCATATGGCTGGATTATCGAAACGTTACAATTAGAGAAACTTCTGCACTCATTGATAGCTATAATTCAATATTTATTTAACGAAGACTTGGTACACCGCTACTACTCCCAGGTAATAACAATCCAAAGGAAAAAAAAATCGAATCTGTAACATATCAAAAAAATGTTCTGAAAAGTTATAGCTTGTCAGTGTTACTCACTGTGTTCTTGTCAAAACTATTATATCTTATCGAAAAGTACAGTGGTTTAGAAATAGACAGCTTGAATCAAGAAACATCTCCCAAGTTTCCTTTGTGGACAACCTGAAGCTATACAGTGCCAGGTGGAATGATATCAAAAGGCTTATTAATCTCATTACTCAATGTTCAACGAACAAGGGAAGGGATAAAACTTGGTGCCATTTGGTGTGGTAAGACGAGGAAAACTGGCGCTTTACTCTACAAAACTAAATATGAATGTTCCGGCAATATAGCTCTTACATTCGGGTGAGAATTACAAGATAGTTGAGAGGTAGACAATGTCACTTATGGCAGATCTATTAATAAGAAGAAATAAAAAGAAACGAATACTTAAAAAGATGTTTTATTTTTGAACAGAACTCTCAGACTACAAGAAGCGTAACTCTGACAATACCTCTGTATTGCTTATTCTGATAGTTACATTAGGCCTTCTGAGTTGGTCACTACAAAATGACAGCACGATGGGCGTAAAAATTCGCAAACTGCTCAATAATACTGGAGCTTTCATCATCAGCGGAAATGTATAGAGATTATATTTTTTCACACAAAGAGGTTGGCCGAGGTATTGAATCTATACAAGTATGAAATAAAATTCGGAATTTAAATTATTTACATTATTTGCAATTGACGGATATTTCTCCTCATCTTGTTTGTTGTTAACACAACGTTTCGGCTGATATATTCTCCAGCCTTCAAGTGTCTTGGGGAAATTTCGAACCTGGGTTCTCATTCCTAAGGTATTTTTCGTTGTTGTTGTTGTTGTTATTCAGGTCACTGCCTGGAATCGAACTCGGAATCTTGGGGTTAGTAGCCCGCGCTCTTAACCACTACGCCATGAAGCACAAACGGCAGTATATCTCACTAAAAGTCTATGGAGTATCGACAAATTTATAACATCTCATTTTAAATGTTACCTCGATGTAACTCAGGAGTCAAAATTTCCCTCCAAGTACATTTTACATAAAAAACCATTAGACGAGGACAAATGGAGGATATGCAACACAAAATAGAAGACATTAGTTATATCAGTGCAACTGCAAGAGTATAGGCTAGATCAGTTGTTCTCAACCGGAATCCATATAACCATTAGTGGGGTCCATACAAGATAGTTTCGCACAAATTTGTGTCCAATAAACTGGTTACACTTTTACAATACACACAGAATTTTTTAACAATTCTTACAAATACTTAATATTTAATTACAAAAGTGTAATAGGGTGTAATTGAATGGTTATGAGGGTCCATCCGAGTTAAATAGAAATCAAAGGGGTCCATAAGAAAAAGGGTTTAGAATCACTGCTCTAGCTACTACATTCCCATGGGTCATGATGAGTTAGAGCATTCAGGAAGAGATTATGAAAGAAAAAAAATCAAAAAATCAAATTGAGACAAAAACATTAAGACAAATGGATCAAAAGAATATGCATGGACACAAAAGACTATAGACAGCATCCAAATAAAAGAGTCAGACTTCAAAGTGTTGTTCGGGAGCACAAAATCAAAATATACTCAGCTATGCACGTGGCATCGTTATGAAGAGACAGATAAGAGCCCGATCACCCAGTGCCTAAAATACACAGTCAGTCATGTGTGCGTTAGTTATAGAGTCCCAGTATATGTACCAAGCTACCGGGATCAAGATATTATTAAATTTAGATTGTTGGGAAAGGACACTTTACCAAAACTCATACATTACTGATGATCATATCTGGGGCACGTCAGAAAATTTGCAAGATATCAAAATTTAATTACAATTTCTGCCACAGAACAAGTGACCTGTCAAAATAAAATTTAAAACAGCAGTCAAGGAGTGAATACACACAATATACATATATATACATATAAACATACATATAAGTGTGAGTGAAAAAACGAAAGAAAAAGGCACTCAGCAAATTTAGGAGTTATGTATACAGACACACACACATACGCACAGATATTCATTCAGACGGAGTCTGATACATATATGGCTATTTATTCTTTCGTGTACTGAATTCTATCCCCTAAACACTTTACCACTAATACAAATCTAATGAAACAAAAAACAAACTGTATTCTTAATATAAATGCAAGCAAACCCGTTTTAGAGAAGATCGCAGTCCTAATGAAATGGTAAAATTATCAGTGAATAAGCACAGCATCTAAATTACAAGAACATGGAATACAGCAACAAAGAAAACAAGAATCAACAATCGCATAGTGCAGATCTATTGAGAAATTCCAGTGGTCTTTTGAATTGTATCATATCTGTACGAATTCTAAAAGAGAAAAAAATATATAAAGGAATATCCTTCAATCGGTTAGAAAACTTAGGTGAAGAGCTGCTGAAAAGTAACTTATCTCAGTTACTCATATTTCAGTGTGAAGTAACTGTGTTAGCACGTTACGTTCACTGAGAAGAAATATGCTAATTTACCTAGTAAGATCTGCCAACATGAATCTGCAGTAAATAACAGAATGAACAGGCGGGTAGTTTCTGCTCTGGAGAGAATTGCTAAAAACTTGAACAACGACCAAAACAATACTGGTAACAACAATATAGAGATAGAATTGCCGCCATTACACGGAGGCGAATACAAACAGAAGAGAAAAGAGTGAAGAATACAAACAAATGAAAACAGCTCGTAGTAAGATTTAAAACGAAATGTTTACATCAACAAACCACTAACTGACAAAAATGATTATGATTTGAGTCGATAGAAAGTTTCCTGACTTCATTGTTATTCATGGTCGATCAAATTGTTAAAGATCAGCAAGCACATATTGAAAATCTGAACTTTTGGATAGTGAAAGTCTTACTGTATTGTGTTGTGATTGCATTCACCAATAAACGGGAGTAAAAGAGATCGATTGAAATGATAGCCAAAATTAATTACCTTGTTGAATAAAAAGAATATAATAAATAAACGAACAAAACCAGGACAGTTTCAGGAAAACCAGTGGAAAATTGATTTCATGAACAATCAACAACGGCTTTTGTTAGAGACAATCCTAAATTTGAGAAAATTGCCAATGAGGGAAAACTCAAAAATGAAATATTTTCTTTAAAACAGGATGTCAAAGTAAGTCAAAAGGATGAAATCTTAAGAATTTGCGAGAACTTAGGAATATCAACCATAAGTTTGAATGAAATCTATGAACTGTTTATAGAAGAATAAAGCGTCATGTCACTTTGCAAACGATGCTCTCTGGCAACATGAGCCAAAGTTATTTTGGTGGTGGTGGTGGAGCCGAGAAGGAGTGTAAACAAGTAGAACTATCGTAATGTGGTACAGTGAAATGAATTAGAGCCAATTCTGTATAAAAATTCGTTTGCGGCAGAATTAATGGAAAATCACCTGGAGGAGAACAGGATTAACCTACTTTGACATTAACGTGAAAAGAAATATTCATAAAGTTCGTAAAATGTTATGCATGGGTACATTTCCTTATGCTAGAGGATACGAACATTGAGAGAAAAGGTACAGCCTTTTGGAATGATGACAGATACATCACAACCCTTTCACAAGGATGCGCTTTGTTGTTGAAGAACAGAAAATAGCTGCTAAATATCTGATCAATAAGAAAAAAAAGATATTACACACATCATCAGCAAACACCACAAAAAATGCCTGTAAGATACTATCCTCCCAAGAGAAATGAAATTAATAAATACTATTTCAAATGCTACCAAGAAATGGATTATCCCGATGGTCATATAAGAAAACCAAAGTCAGAACATATGCATACATGTATACAAATTTATGTATAAAATGTTCTAGTGTAACACTTCACTAAAAACATCGATCCGCTAAGTGGCAACCGATCTGATAATGTTGTATGGACAAGGAAAAGAAGTTATGCATTGATGTAGAAGCCTCCCATCTAAAGGATGTGAATGTATCGTTCAAGATGCACAATCTGGTTCAAACTCAACGAACCTAATACTGTCTCATGGGACAAAAAACAACCGATGTTGTTACAGTAATGGCCGCCGCCAGAACAGAGAGAATAGGAAAAGATACCGCAGGATATGTTGTCCGTGACTCCGAATTCAGCCATTTTATGTCTGCTGTTGAAAGGTAATGAATGAAAGGTAAATTTGTCCTTCAAGGAATATGAAGCCAGAATGCAGAGAGGCGAAGCACGTATTTAGAGGCGTTCTATTTGATGTGCTAACGACTCTGCCAAATTTTCTTCAAATAACACTGTAGCGTTTTATATAAACAGGAATAAGGCATGTACACCCAGGATAATGTAGCCCTATATACGTTTTAACCTAAGCATATATTTGTTGCAACTTGGACCAAAATGAAAATTTGTTGGTGATAGATATAATAAAGTGCAGTGATCTCATAAGTAAGTCGGTGTTTATTTTAACAACTCTGCGCATGACTCAGCGGTTAGAGTTCGATTCCTGGACGGAAGCAGGGTGTAGTCGTTTAAATCGAGCACAGTTACTAACTGTTGTATATTTTATCAATCGCTAAAGAAAGAAAGGTTAAGTTGACCTTGGTAGGGTTTGAACTCAGAACTCAATATATAAGTAAATCCCACAAAGTATTTAGTTATGACACGATACTGCAGTTGTTAAGCTTCTAAAATATTCTGACTTTAGCACAAGATCATACAATGAAGGTATAGGAATTGTAAGTTATATAAAATGTAATGCTTGATTGATATTTTATTTATTTCATCATGACTCTTGGAAGGTTGAAAGACAATGTTGATCTCGTCGGGATTTAAACTAAGAGCGTAAAGGCACACAACTAATTGCATACAACTAAATACTGCAAATCATTTGTACAAGTCAATTGCCTTAGTGTGGTCTATGTTTGGCCCAATATCAGGAGGCTAGCGTTGGTCAACGCTAACCATGCATCTGTGTATGTTTGTGCAACCCCGGCAAGATTTTTTGAAGAAGACTGGCTGTTACCCATTCAAGTGAGTATTCCCTCTCTACAACAAGGAAAGGCAAGGCCGCCGACTTTGGCCAATACAACTTCGAAACTGTGTCTCTGGCATTCCTGTCAGAATACAAAAAACTGAAACAGGCACTGCTAGATATCTTACTCGAAAGTTTGCCAAACTATCTCCCTGGATTTGTACGTTTTTCTTCACCCCGGGAGGATGAAAGTTAACGTTGACCTTGCTAGAATTTGAACTCAGAGAGTAGAAAGTTGGAAAAAAATATCGCTATCTATTCTAACGACATTGATAATTCACTACCTCATTAGAAGAGTAGTCATTCGCAGGAAAAAAAGCATCTCCGTCTGATCCAACTCCGGCAAACCTATTATTATCATCAATCCCTGATACATAAAAAGGCAACGCTGAGACTTAAAACTAGAATGTAATATGACGTAACTGTGTGAGATATTTATCTTTTCGAATACTGTACCATTTTCACCCTCGAAGTACACAACTTCTACATATTCATATTTTATGAACTTCTAAATAAAAATAGGTTCGACATTTGTAGGAATTGAATTCTCACTGCCCTAAGTCTTAAAGAAAGACCATAGGATAGGTATCTGCTCTGACATTCTTGGTTTGTTTGCTTATAGCCAGCCGCTTGAAAATGATATTTTTTTTTCAACTATAAACACAAGGACTCAAATTTGAGGGAAAACGTATGCCTAATAAATCTTACCCAGTACCCTATTCTCCAAATCAAAGTTACGATTCTCCAGATCCACCGCCCTTTATATCTCTTACGTTGGTAAAAGGCCAGAGAGTTGGTGTCGTGAAGTCTGCAGTCGATTGCACAGATCTTAGAGCTTGACCTGTACTTTATCGAGTGTGTATGTGGCAAATATGGGCAAGATTCGAACCTAGAACACAGAGGACCGTAACTAAATACTGTAAATTATTTTGTCTGATGCTCTAACAATTCTAGCAACTCATTACCCCGAGAAAATAAAATAATATCGATATTATTGCCACCATGATCCATCCTTTCGCACAAATAACAACACGAACAGGTGTTACAAGATATGGAAGGATAAACGAAGCCAAATTATAAAAAAAATAAAAGCAAGTGTGAGAATACTATAATCCATTGACATTTTTTTAATGAAATTATACTAAATAAATACCTCTTTAAGCAGAAATATAATTGAAAGATATATGATTTAATGAAAACGCACAACTTCCTGAGTCAGATCAGGCTTGCTACAGAAGTCTCAACGTCTTTATCTTCCTCCTTGTTACAGAAATTCCCTCGATCAAAGAGGATTTCTGGTAGATATCCAACATTGAACCACGTGCAGAACATTTAAAAGCGGATATAGCGGATTATATCGACTGATGCTTATGTTATCGGACAAGAAAAGATGAAACAGTGAGTTAACTGGGGTAGGATTTGAACTCATTACATACAGTGAAGTGGCTAAATACTTGCAGCGATGTTGACTGGCACCCTTGTACATGTATCATACCATCGACTATACAATGTTCTCAATAAAGATCCTAAATAGAGGGACAGGATCATATATTATTATAGGGTGGTGTACAATCATGGTAGAATTTGGTAAGAATGAAAAATAGAATTTGCCTGAAGATCTCGTCTTAGAATGTAATAAGACGTATCCGTACATCGCAACACATTTTGTCCAGCGCTCTGCTGTTTCTGCTACAATTTCTGATAGAAGCACAAGGTCATATGTTTTTGGAGGCAAGCGTAGTCAATTTAACAAATCTTCCACTTTTCTGTTTATCGACCAAAGTAGCAAACTAGACCCAGTGGAATTTGAACTCAAATTGTAAAAACGTAATTAAATGTCCTAGGAATATTTTCCAGCACACTATCGTTTCTCCAATTCCACCAAAATAATATATCACTTCTATCTTATGAAGGAGGGGTATTTTTGACTTAAACGCCAGCAGTACATGACTGGTATTTATTTTATCGATTCCGGAGTGATGAATAGAAATTTATCATGTCAATAGACATAGCTATAAAAATAATACTGATGTCTTACATTGGCACAAAGCTTTAAATTTGGGGGGGGGGACGGGTATTGTTGATTAGATATGCCTCAGTATGTGACTGCAACTTTAATAGACACCGGAAAGGTGAAAAGCAAAAATGACTCGGGTGGAATTTGAACACAGAACGCAAAGCGACATAGTTTTAAAAAATACTACGAACAAGACTCGTAGTAATTTTAATTGGAAGTGTTATTGTGGTTATTGGTTTCAAATTTTAGCAAAAGGCCAGCAATTTCGGGGAGGAGGTAAGTAGATTACATCGATCCCTGTGGTCAACTGGTACTTATTTGATCGACTCTGGAAGGCTGAAAGGCAACGTCGACCGTAGCGGAATTTGAACTCAGAATATTAAGACGGACGAAATGTCGCTAAGTAGTTTGGCCGGCGTGTTGACACTTGCCCGCTCACCGCTTTACGTTCTATAGTTATGGCCTTGTCACATGAAGGCCTTCACTGAGCAAATTATGATAACAGGATTTCAGGTCGTGGCTTTTTTGTCAGTTTGCAAAGTATAGTCTATGTAAGACAACGTCATCCCATGTAAGCCCTATTTTTTTTTTTAAGAACCCGTGTGATTTGAAGGACATTTGGCTGATGTTTCTAACCGGCTGCATAGCAGCGTAGAAGTTGCTGAAATGCAGTTGACAGAGATAAAATTTTCCTGAAATTAATAATATTCATATACGAAAGTGAAATAATTTATAAGTATTCTAAATCAATTTCTGCTATTTTCAAATAATAATTTTTCAATCAATACTTACTCAATAATATAAAATATTTCAATAACCATACGTGCAAGTACACCTTGATTATTATGCATTTACTAAATTAGAGGATTTTCTCCCAAACTCAAAGACGAAGTTAGAAGACAAGTATTTTGAAAAGAAAAAAAATTAAAATATCACATAAAAATACTTACTTAATAAAGCAGGATATTTTAAATACTCTTCATTTTGAAGTGTTTAATAATTAATTAAGAACTTAATTTGTTTCTAGCTTGGTGGAAGCAAGTAGAAATTCAAATATGTTTAGATGTCGCCTGCCTATTTTTTATGTTCAGATGTGTAGTGACTGTGTGTGTTTACATATATAATGTCTCTTTATTTATGTGCATCTATTTATTTACATGCAAATCATGTAAGCGAGAGGGACATGCAGTTTTCTAATTTTAAAAAAAAAAAACAACGTATGAACATAATGCATAAAAATATGTTAGAAGAAAATGTTTAGTGCATATACACCTCTATAGTTTTATATATGTTTTTCTATTCAAGTTTTGATATGTTTAACATTTACATGAGAATCAACGACATTTATTAAAAACAGTGTAGGTTGATGGAAAGTATAGATACGTTACAAACCTTTGCAGACGTTAGTCCCGAAAGCAGTAAGACACTTAAGTACAACCACATAGCAGTAAGGAGTGAATGTGGAGGAGAATAATTTTGTTTGCTAGCACTAAACTGAGTGATCCTGTAGAGTTGAATATTTTTTTCTTCTTTCTCCTTCTAATACTTAGCTACCCACCAATGATATCATTACCAGTTACATTCTCTTGCGTCCTCTCTCCCCTCCAGTGCACACACAAACTCTCACACACCCATATATATATATATATATATATATATATATATATATATATATATATATATATATATATATATATATATATATGTGCGCTTTTAATATATATATATATATATATATATATATATTTACTTGTGACTGGTTGATGTTGCGCTCGACATTTAAATCTGATTATCACTTTTATTCTTTTCGTCAATGATAAATACCTCTGTTTACCGTTCCCGTTTCATTAACTGCCGCACCCATGAGTTCGATTCTATCTCCCGCTTTTTCCCTTCTTTCTTTTTTTTTTCTAAAGCCCGTACTTGGAAAACAGCTGACTAAATGTTTATGCGTTAATGTGTTGTACCATTGTCGGTACATGAAGGAAAGGAAGGGGTGGGGCTAGAGAGTGCTACAGCAAGCGACAAAGCTTTGCTCTGTACTATATAAAACTGTACAAGTTTGTAGTGACATAGCTACGGATTTGTGTGAAGGGGGTTCTCCGCTCGATGATGCAAACGAAATAATTTTTCAGCTTATGTTTTGACACTTTCTTTACGAACAACAATGTTGATAAGTAAAATTTCGCAAGGTGATAGTTAGCCTCTCTGTAAACGAGAGGCAGATTCCTGGCGAACTGAGAATCTGTGATGCGGTTTCAATTCTCAGCTAAGTGTTTACATTTTCATCTTCGTTTTTAATACACTGAAGAAGGTATGAATGTCACAAAGTTCTATTTTCCAATTGGTCGATGACAAACACTTTGGTTGTTCTCAACAAAGTACCACTATGTTTTTGTCTTGAGGGTCACTGAGTTGGTAGATTTGAAGGGAGCCAGGTTCTTAGTATTTACTATGAGTTCCAATCCTTTTGTCTAGTCAAATGAAACTAAATGATGAAAGCCTACGAAGGAGACTTAACACATCATTGATGGAAATCCTGCAAATAGCTGTCTAACCTATCTAAATTACACTATGCTAGCTCCAATAAAGAAAGGGGTATTTATCTGAAATACGCTCTCGGGGTAGTATTAAATATATATAACCATCTATGTATCATTATTTACACACCGTTGACAGGCAAATTACATAGGTTTTCGTCCGAGACAAAACCTATCTATCTATATATATATATATATATATATATATATATATATATATATATATATATATATATATATATATATATATATATATTAATAGTTATCGCCAAGCTAATATCAGTTCAGGAAAATAGGACGAATGCTGCCGTTGATTAGCTCCAAGAGTCCATCGCCTCCAGCTAGCTATATGACACACAAACCTGTGTCCACTATAACCTTCAAACCATTCTCATTCATTTGTGATTTTATCTTTTTCCTCCCCATGGCTCCTAAGAAAAGTCATAGTGAAGGTGCTAACCGTCATCCTATAACGCTGGAAGATAAGTTGGCTATGATAAAATGCTATAAAAAAGGTGAAAGCATGACAGCAATTGTGCGATCTTTTGGGATGAGTCGGACAACTGTATCAACGATTGTACATCATAAGGACAAGATTTTAGCACATATCAAATCTGAAGCTCCAGGGATGAAGAAAACTCATTAAGAAAAGAGGCAAAATCTTTGAAGAAATGGAAAGTCTTCTTTCTCTTTGGATTGTTAGGTTGAATAGTCAGCGTGCCACTATTAGTCAAGAAAACCTTCAAGAGAAAGCGTTGTCTTTGGATATTTTTTCTTCAGGTCCTCAAACAGATTAGAAAAATGTAGAGTTCAAAGAAAGTCAAGGATGGTTCATGAGATTTAATGAGCGAAGTTATCACACCATTAAGATGCAAGGTGAAAGTGCATCAGCTGACGAAAAAGCAGCAGCGGAATTTCTTAATTCCTTAAAGAAAATGAGTTTCTTCCCGAACAGATTTTTAACGTAGACGAATCTGGATTGCATAAGAAAGAATTGCCTGACCGCTCATTCGTTTCCAAAGAGAAGAAAACTATTCCCCGCTACAAGGTCTCAAAAGAACGTGTGACCATTATGTTGGGAGATAATTGTACAGGAGATTTTAAGTTAAAACAATTGCTTGTGTATCATGTACACAACTCCCGTGCCCTGAAAAACACACCCAAGGCATCTCTCCCTGTTATATGGATGGCTAATTCAAAAGCATTATTATTGTTTTTGAAGATTGGTTTTTCAATGATTTATCCCAGCAGCAGAGAAGAAGAAGGGAATTCCTTTTAAGGTTTTACTTATCTTAGATAATGCTCCTGGCCACTCGCAAAACATCGTAGATTTTGACCCCAATATTACCGTCGTATACATTCCTCCAAACAACACGTCTCTTCTGCAGCCAATCGATCAGGAAATAATTGCTATCTTCAAGCGTTACTATATGAAGCTTACGCTTCGGCAACTGATCTTGATGAGTCCATCACACTTCGTGACTTTTGAAGGAGATACGATATCTACAAGGCTGTACAGAACATAGTAGCGACATAGAATAATGTACAGAGCACAACTATGAATTATGTATGGTCGAAGCTTTGCCCGCAATTCGGGAATGATTTTAAGGGGTTTGATAATGTTGCCATCAACAAAACGTTGGTGACTACGAGCAAAGAACTGGAAATGGATTTGGAGGAGGATGATTTCACTGATTTGTTTGAAAAAGACAAACACCCCTTGACGAACGAGGATTTCACAGAGCTTCACGAGCAGCAGAATAAATAAGAAGAGGAAGTCGAACCTGAGCCACGTCAATTCACCATTAAAAAATACAGCAAGCATTTGGATATATCGAAAAAGGTCTTCCTATATTCGAGAATATGGGTCCAAAGGCTCAACGCTTTTCCAAGATTATGGGGCCTTGTCACGAAGCTTTTGCTCCTTATAATGTAATCCTTGGGGAAAAGAAGAAGACAGTTCAAGGAACTCTCAATCGGTTTTTTAAGCGCATCGAACAAGAACAGCCAGAGTCAGCTGTTGATGTTAACGATGCACAGCCATCTACATCCGCGATGGAAACCACCAAGTTGTATGTACGTATTGGTAAATTTAAAATAATTTATTTCTTTTTCTATTGCAAA
>NC_068995.1:15767887-15778121 GCF_001194135.2 Octopus bimaculoides
ATGTATTTATTTTCTCTAAGTTAATAATTAACTCGGACAAAATAAATTGGTTAATAGACACCAGGGTAGCAAAGATCACAAAATGACTGTGGTGTAACTCCTGTTTATGAGGTAGAAACTCCTTGTTATTTTGGGTACTTGAGTAAATATATAAATTTAGTAAATGGATTAAATGGAGTAAGTATGTTGGAAATAAAAGAATTCATTTAAAATATGCGTTTTACTCCATTTACTAAATTTATATATGTGTGTGTGTGTGTGTGTGTGTGTGTGTCTTTGTGTCTATGTTTATCCCCCACCATCGCTTGACAACCGATGTTTTTGTGTTTTCGTCCCTGTAACTTAGCGGTTCGGCAAAATAGCCTGATAGAATTAGTATCAGGCTAACAAAGAATAAGTCCTTTAAGGCGGTGCTCCAGAAATGCTGTAGTCAAATGACTGAAATATGTAAAAGAATAAAAGAGAAATATTGCAATGTACTGAAAGAAGCATTTCTTGAATATGTGGGTGGCTGTCTTCCACCTCAAAATGTTAGCGAGTACTTTCGGGTGCACGAGACTGCAGTGCTTGCGACAACAGGCGGGTAGAGACGTAGGGTGTTCTAACCTGACCTACACAGTTATTCCTCACCCGTATATGGAAGAAAACATTAACTGCTTTTTCGTGTTTTATTTATTAATTAAACAACATCTTGTGTTAATTATTGGGTATTTCCATTATACTGATTTCATATTTTTCCATGTAATTACAAGACCGTTCTTATACATTTTGAACTTGTCTCCATTTCAACTATATGATGTATTTCACCTTCCCCTTCCTCGTCATAAAATTCGTTTGTCCCGCCCCACAAGTCTCCGGTTCAACGGATATTGTATTTCATTGTATTTCTTCGAATTCTTTATAATAAATAAAATATTATTATTATTATTATTATGACGGCGAGCTGGCAAAATTGTTAGCACGCGTGGCAAATTGCTTAGAGGGCATTTCGTCTGTCTTCACTTTCTTAGTTCAAATTCCGCCGAGGAATTTCATGCTTTGTGCCTATAATAGAAAGGATTATTATTATTGGTGTTGTTGTTGTAGCCGTTATTCTTTCCGAGTTCAAATTCCGTCGAGGTCAACTTTCCCTATTATCCTTTCGGAGTCGATAAATTAAGTACGAGTTAAACACTGGGGGGCGAACAAATCGACTAGCTTCCTCCCCCAGAAATTTCAGGCCGTGTGACTATAGTAGAACTTTGAAAATTTAATGGCATGCATTACATTTTCTAAATTTAAAATGACTACCACCAACAATTATGTGACAAGATTGAACACTACCGTAGCAAAAACAACACACTATAACACAAAACACAACTGAATGTTCAAGTGGAAGAACAAGATGAAAAATTTAGGGAACAATTGAAGAGTATGCCCCCAAACACACATATGAAGACAGCAGCAATAGTAACAGCAGCAGCAGTAGTGAAATTTAAACGTTTTCAAATACTGAGGTATGTTTATATAGCAGTCGTGAGAAGGTAAACACTTCTTTGATACAAAATGAACATGAATTTTTTTAGTTTTATCACAGATATCAGAAAATATTTAGCTGCGGAAATTTCGTAAAAGCGAACATCATTTCTTTATTGCAGGAATTAATCCCAGAGTGGGCAAAGGGAACAAGTAAATAACTACAGTTACCAAAAGATGGAAGCGGACTAAATCTTCCCTCACGTCATGGACGTACTGGAAGTCCCTACATTAGAAAAAAAGCAAAAGCCATAACGCTATTTGCCGTACCATTAAAGCTGAGGACGAAGTTAAAACACTGGATGATATTTTGAGACATAGCTCTGACTATACTTTTGTGCTCCAATATATGGGTCGAAGAAACACCAGAATGTTAATAAGAGACATCGAAAACAACGTAGATCCTTGCTACTACTAATATATCTATCGCACTATGGGTTAGTAGACAAATCAGGTTAAGAAAATGTAACATGTGACCAAGGGGTATCAGAATGGATTTATGAGTCCTAATGACACCCAAAGGCTACAGAGCTATACAATAACTGTTCCAAGCAGAAGGTACCGAGATAATGTGTATAGCATAAATGATTCATTAATGATACAACCTTTTAGCTAGGTTTGTCGAAAAACAAACATACCTTAGAGATGAATACCCTACTAGCATTTATTTTATGCGTTAGATTTGTAGGGAAAGTTTTCGCTGATATTTGCTGCAACTGGCAGCAGACTGGGAGTATTCTCTATTCTGTGAATAGAGGAGCGGGGGCAATACTAAGAAAAGGCCCAAACCAGGGGATCAAATGGTAATTTCCGGATTCTACCTCTTCTAAGCGCAGATTTCATAATGTTGGTCATGGTGTTAGCCGAGAGGTCAAACCTGTCTATTGTGGTGGAGTGACAGAATCGTTAGACCATCAAACGGGATACCGTTTGATATTTATTCCATTGCTTTGCGCTCTGCTTTCATCGATCGTGTGACGGGTGGTGCGCAAACATGCGCCACCATCCCCAACAGTTTTAGTAACGACAACCTCCACCTCATACGATACATCATTGAGAAAGTTGGGAAGAAACGTGGAATGGGGCAGAACCCTGGACACCTTAGATCAACCTAAAGCTTTCGATAGAGTCGACTACCAATACTTAGTGGCTGTTTTTACGCCAGACAGCTTCAGTCACGTCTTCTACATTTAGATCGCAAAAATATAAAACCACACAGCATCCTTTGCTCGGCCTTTCAAGACCTCTGTCGTCTCTTTGGTATGCACTGACATTTGAGCCACTACTTCAAAAACTAGAGACTTTGAAGGGCATCTTACGAGAACTAGGTTGAGGAAGATCAGTGTCAACACACGCGCACGACTTCATCGTCGTAGTGTCAGGTTCCAGGTACATGGAGGTAAGCGGTACTGCTTTAAGTAATTAGGAAGCTGTGACTGCAGCAGCAATCAAACAAGAAAAGTAAGTGAGCCTGCAGCTAGGACAAGTCTACGCCGCCCAATAACGACATGGGACGCTGGACAGACTGGTTAAATTACTCAGTGACTAGTGCGGTTCATATATCCAAGTGGAAAAGACCTGGGATGAGGTAACAAGCGGAGTAGCTACTGTCATCCAGAAATAGGCCGAAAGAAAGTATCCCTGAAGTGTTAGACAAAGTTGCAAACTTTTGCGTCGCTTCCATCAAATATTATCGCCTGACCTTCGTGCCCTTCACGAACATCTCCTCTTCCACTTTCTGTAGAAAGGATGCGTTCCACTGCTCAGAAGCTTCATTTGTTTTTAAATTCCGCTGAAAAGAGGACTTGAATATTCCATGGCTGAGGGTGCGCAGATATTCGCTGAGGCTGCAATATTTCCAGCAATTCGTTAGCGGTGAAGTGTGATTACCATTTGTCAGATGTACTTTACCTCAGCTCGTCTCTTTGATGGTGCTGCAGCCTTGGATAAATCATAGATTGAAGTGGAGTACCTACATCTAGCATCTCATTCAGCGCTTACAGTCTACTACCAGTCGGACAATGTCGTCGAGTGAATTTCTATTTTGGTGTTTTATTATTTAAAAGATGAAAGCTGAGAATGAAGAAAGAATTTTGAGCTAGTAGGCTTTGAGGTAATAAGTTTGCTACTCAACCTCACGTTTCCGGGTTCAGTCCCACTGCGTGACACAATGGGAAAATGTCTAAACTATAGCCTCAGGCCGACCGAAATCTTGTGAGTAAATTTGGTTGACGGAAACTGAAAGGAGCCTTTCGGATATGCATATGTGCGCAGCATGTGCGCGCGTTTGTATGCCACCACTGATTGACAACCGGTTTAGTTAATGCAGAGCAAGATCGACGATGTTCTCGAGGAAGAACTTAGGCGTTGATGAAAATCAATTGTCTAGTGCATTTCGGAGGATATTTGCGCCGGCGCCCGAGGATAAGTTTCTGATAGCATTTACACAGGCACGCAAGTACCGTCACCCGCGTCTGTAGAGCAACGACACAGCCACTCTTAGAGTATGGGGACAGATTTCCGACTTTCTGGGTTCAAACATCACTGGGATGCCTATCGTCCACTTGGGGTTCATAATTAGAATAGTCTTATTCAAGGTCGATTCTTCTGCCTATCTGTCTGTCTTTCTAAAAGAAATTGGTTGTGTTCAAATCTGATAAAAAATTACTGTATGTTTCGACTTTGCCCCTATGATTCCATTTCAATGACGAGGGACTAAGGTAACTCATATGAGAGAAAACACCTGCAAAGAATATTTTGAATGCTTATGCATTTATTGTATCATAGCCGCTAAAATGTATTGCAACTGTTTGTTGTTTATTAAAGAAAGTAATTACTTCAACTTAATTTTAAGAGTATATGTAAAGACTATTACTTAATCAGCTAAACTTCGTTCGATATACTACTTATGTGTTAGGGTAAATGACAGAATTCAGAATATAATTGAACGTCAGCTGCAAAACGTATTTCGAGAACAAAATTGCTTCACGCTTCACAATTTCTGTGTGATGATGGTGGGCAGGTTGAAAACGAACGATCTGAGGAATAAATCGATTTAAAAACGTGATAAATTCTTTCACTTTTCATTTCCACAGACTAATTCTGCAATATATAGAATTAAATTTAGCTACTTCAAATTTCGCCACGATAGTGAAGTTTATGAAATAGGAATAAGTGATATTTCACTAAAGCAAAACAAACGAATTTAATGTTCTATTAGAAGATAAAAACGGAATAGAACCGAGATACGAATCCAATTTGGCGAACCATATCTTTAGGAACATATCTCTTGCAATTTCAAAGTTCTCTGCAGCCTTAATATATAATTAACAAATGTTATGTTAGTTTGTAGTGCTTAACTTACATTTTCATAAAAGTCAGGGTTGCAACAGGACTTTCATATTGTGATCCTGGTCTCTAGTAATATTATCCTTATTACGCGGAAAACAGACTTGGAATGAATCGTTAAAAGCAAGAGTAATTTTAGCTTGGCATTGTATTTTTTTTTATATATATATTTTCTCCATTGTTAACTATTCGTTTTCCATCATGTGGTATCAGTTACAAACATATTCACTAAAACCCTTTTCTTAAACCCTGCTTCGTATTTTGATATTTCAACTATTATCTTCCTACTCCTCATCATTACATTCACATGTTTCACATCATGGGTGCGGCTTTACTTTCCACTTATAGGAGTAAAGGAGAGACTCATATGATTAATACATGAATGAAAACAATAACAACGGGAGTAGCGTAACGCTGTTATCTAAAATATTAAATTTAAACAGAGAGTCGCAAATAACCGAGTTGATCAGATGTTGGATAAGAAACGAAAAGTTCTATGATTTAGTATTTTGTTATTGGAGTTGCACAGTGTTTCTAACCCAAACAGTATAGTTTTAGTGCCTAGGTTCATTCAGTGGCGTAACGTTGGATGTGAGTGAGTATGTGTGTGCGCGCAGGGTTGGCTGCGTAGAGAGAGAACCGCACATTGTGGCCACTTTGCATACTCTTGCTTGTTGAGGTCTGTTTGAACGCATGTTATAATTAAGGAAACGAGTGGTGGCGAATCTGATTGCCGCACAAGGCAGACCAAAACCTACTCTGCGCTGCTGGCCCTTTTAGCTGTAAATATCAGTTGGAAATAAAATATCACCGTTGTATGCAGCGAAAGCATTTAAAAACAGATGAATGATTCTTAAACTTGAAGTGATCAGTTCAAACGGTTCTACTTATTTACTAGGTCGAGGAAGACAGTACTCTCCTTGACGTGTTCTTGATTTACTGTTGATGATATCTTCATTGATAAGGTCCTAGAATGATGGAATGCAATTAGTCAAGTTTTAATCCCACCATATTTAAATATGTACGATACAGTTTTATTTAAGATGTTAAACATTGATTTCAAATTTTGGCACAAGGCCAACAATTTCGGGGGAAGGATAAGTCAATTCTATTGACCCTAGTATTCAAGTGATGCTTATATTATCAACCCCGAAGAGGTGAACGGCAAAGTCGACCTCGGCAGGATTTGAACTCTGAATGTAAAGACGGGTGAAATGCCGTTAAGCATTTTGGCCAGCGTGCTAACGATTCTCCCAACACGGAGCCTTATTTAACATGCTAATATTAAATAAAACAAAGGAAGCCAGTTACAAGACTCATTAGCTTGCCGGGCAAAATGCTTAACAGCATTTCGTCTGCCTGTATGTTCTGCGTTCAAATTCCGCCGAGGTCGACTTCGTCTTTCATCCTTTCGAGGCCGATAAAATAAATACCATTTGAGCACTGAGATCGATGTAATCGACTTACACACACCCTCGAAATCCTTGTGCCGAAAATTTGAAATCAATATTAAATAAAACAGCAGAGTGAAAAACAGAGGCCACAGAAGCTAACTTTGTTTCATTCTTCTGTGATTCCTAGGGTTGCCATTTAATGAAGCACTCAAATACTGGGTTGAAGGGTTCCTATCACAAAAGTGCATTGTTTTTCCTATGTTAGAATCAATATTTAATAAAACATATAAGCTGTGGAGGGTTGTAAATGGCAGCTTGCTTACAACTGGCAGGTAACCAACCATTTTCAATCCACCACCCAAGACTAGATTATTATTTATTAAATGAGCCGGTCTGCTCTAGGTACAAGACCTGAACATTTTTGTAGTGAAGAGTAGTTTGTCGATACCCTCAACGCCAGTGTTTAGTTCGTACTTATTTTATCGACCCTGAAAAAATGAAAAGCAAAGCCGGCGGAATTCGAACTCGAATGCAAACAGTCAGAAGAAATGCTGCTATGCATTTTGTCTGGCGCGGCAACGATTCTTCCAGCTCACCACTTTATTAATTAAATAATATTTTCTATAATCAGCACAAGCCCTGCAATTTGGGGAACGGAGCTAGTCGATTACTTTGACCTCTGGGCTTAAATGGTACTTATTTTATAGTTAACGAAAGGACGATATGCAAAATCGGCCTCGGCGGAATTCGAGCTCAAGTCGCATCGAGGGAGAAAATGCTGCGAAACACGTTGTCTGGCGTGCTAACAATTCTGCCAGCTCACTGTCTTCTTTATTAAATAAATAGTAAATATAATTTCTTAATAAATGTATCGAGATTCTAAATATTGTTTGCAGACCCACTCTATCATAGTCTTTGCCTTGAACTAATGGAGTCATTGGTGCGAAGTCGGAACATACTCTGTGCTTCTGGATTCTATGTTAAAGGCTGTCAGATTTACATTTCATCTTTCATCCAACGATAAAACTAAATACCCGTTACATTCTAGGGCTGATTGAATAGACATTCTCCTTTCCTACAAATTTATGTTTTGTGCTAATGTAAAAATTAATGTTATATGAAACCAAACCAGTGTCAATACCTAATACCATACTCTTTGTATTCTTATTCTCTGTGTGATCTTAGGCTAAGTATGAAATTTTGGGCATTACTCGATTTCACAACATCAGTGAATTTTTACAGAAGCATCTCGGATATGGCTTTTTACTATTGCGGGAACTAATCTATTATTGAAACACAATTTATGGTTTGGGAATTGAGTATCATCAAATAGAATTGAATAGCAGAGCAGCAAAACTATGAGTGTAATTTCATTTCTAATGGAATGAGTTTTGCATTTAATGAAATATATTCATGTTGGTGACCAGTCAAAACTCTCGCTAATGATTCATGGTGGATTCTACTTTGTTGTGTAAATTTTGCTTATCGATTACTTGTCGACGATGGGAGAAAAATTAGCAGAGAGCTATGAGACAGAAAGGTTTAATTCAATTGATTTCAATTCAGATGCTCTGTCTATATATGTAAACAGTACGGAAAGTAGATTGCTGTCCGTGTTGTAAGATCAACGAAGAAATAATAGATATAAGAGCAGTTCGGAAATATCAAACTACTGTAATAACATACCTAATGGTTTCTCACTTTGGCACAAGGGAAGATGGAAAAATCGATCAGACTAACTGTCAGTTCTTGAAGGCTAATTATTTTCTCGACCCCAGAATGATGCCAGGCAAAGTCAGCTACGGAGTTGTAGGATTTGAGCTTATAGAGTAAAGGTACATAACTAGTGAAAGGTATTTTTATTTGTCACACATACACTGGTGTGACGTTGCTATCAAGTGCCGTTGACATCTTCGCAGCTGCGAGATTTCGAGATAATAATCTACAAGATACTGCTGCAGTAGATGAAACGCATTTTCAGTCGAGTGGATTGAAGTAACGTGAAATAAAGTGCTTTACTCAAAGAAAACAATACACCGCCAGGTCCGGCACTCGAACCAAAGACCGTGAGTTCAGAAGCTTCACTACCTGGCCATTCCCTTCGATTTACTTTAATTACAGTAACAAAACATTTATACTGTTATATCTTTTATTTAATGTGATAAATTTTATTATTTTAATTATATCTACGCTATTAATGAGACAGTAGGAAGTACTAAGTCTTGGGTCCATAGCTTGGTTCATAGAAAAGCAGGGATTTGTAATCTGATGAGGGAAACAGATAATGCTTCATCAGGAATATCATTTAGTCAGTGGGAAATAGCAATGTTCATGATCTTTCATAGGTAAGGAGGAGGGAGATCTCTTACAACTGGAGGCTTGACTCGAATAATAGCAACGGTGTGGACTCCACTAAATGCATTAAGGATTAGGCAGAGGTGTCGCAAGAAGTGACGGGTTCGGTTTTATTCAACTGCCCAAGATGGCCAAGGCGGTATTTGAACGCAAAACGTAAAGTGTCGGAACAAATGCCACGTGGCATCACGTCTGATGTTCTAACCATTCTGCCAATCGACTGCCTTAGACTGGTATATCATTTAACAAAGCTGGAAAGATGAAAGGCAAAGTTAACATCTACGGGATTTTAACTCAGAGACAGCTATGCATTTTGTTCGACGCTCTGACGATTCCGCCAGATTCCCGTATGTGAGAAAAGATGAGAGCTGAGAATGAAGAAAGTATTTTGAGCTAGTAGGCTGTGAGGCAATAAATTTGCTACTCAACCACATATCTCCGGGTTCAGTCCCACTGCGTGACACATTGGGAAAAAGTCTAAACTATAGCCTCAGGTAGACCGAAATCTTGTGGGTAAATTTGGTAGACGGAAACTGAAAGAAGACTTTCGGACTTACATATGTGCGTATGCGTGTGCGTGCATTTGTACACCAGCACTGCTTGAAACCGGTTTTGGCTTCTTTAAGTCTTCGTGACTTAACAATACGGCAAAAGGAACCGATAGAATAAAGTAGCAGGCTTTAAAAGTTGATAAACGCTGGGGTCGATTTGTTCGACTAAAACCCTTCAAAGCGATGCCCCAGCCTTGCCGTAGTCCAGTGACAGAATCAAGAAAAAGGAAGAAAGATAGTTAAACAAAAGGATGGTTGGAATGTTACTGGTTTCTAAACGAGATTATATGAAAGACAGGAAGAAACTCCGTGTCCTATGATACGTGGCAAACCAGCCTGGACATTCACTGGGAGAAGAGATCAAACTGTCAGAGAAGATCGGAAACATTCTGTACTCCATTCACTTACCAATGAAGGGACTGTCTCAGCGTGTTAGCTGTGAGATTATACGTGTATCTATGTACTTAAATGTTATATGTATATTTAATTGCGTCTTCATTCAGACATAATTACTTTAAAGTTAGCCGTGTGACTGACTGTCCTAGTGGAAAAATATTGATGTAATAGTGAGATACCGTGGGGGTAGGTTGAGGGCGATAAATGTGCGGAGGACTGTTTAGGAGAAAGTAGAATTGGAATAAAATAAGATTTAGGAGAAATGGAACTTGAACAGAATGTTAGAAATACAGAAGGAAAGAAATAAAAGAGATGTGTACATAAAGAAAAGTGCAAGAGTTAGATTAGGAAATAGGAGAAGATGAGAGGGGAGAGAAGAAAGAGTAATGTAAACAGACAAAAGAGACGGAGGAAGTAGTGGGGTGAGGGATGAGGACGAAGAAAATAGATAGAAAAGCAAGATAAAGAGTATTCTACAACCACTTGTACTCTTAATGTATTATTCGGGGTAGACTTAAACGTGACACGATGTAAGACATGTATGTATGTGTGCGTGTGTGTGAGCTTGCGTTTTTATGTGCATACTTGTGTGTAAATCTGCACGCGTGCGTGTGTATATGTATGATCACTATATGTACATACATACATATCAATATATATATATATATATATATA
>NC_068995.1:15778725-15779454 GCF_001194135.2 Octopus bimaculoides
ATATATATATATATATAACTGGACAACTCACTAGCATAGAATAATTTTCAGTTGCCTAGTATTCCAGGGATAAGGCCCTGATACCAGTAAAATAATTATAAGAAGGTTGGTTCGTTCTTTGAGCTGAGTTTTTCTGAACTGAACAAATTTTGGGCTAGCGCAAGGCTATGAGGAAAGACTTTCCGTAAAGTGATACGCACAGGATTCGTAACTCGGATACCATGGTTGCTAAGAGAACTTCTTCACTCTTCGTAAGTAAACACACACATATCGACATAAACAGTGCCAAACGTAGGTCGAAACGCAATTTATCTTTTTCTTTCTCTCTGTCTGTCTCTCACTTTCTCTCTCTCACACATGCTCACTCACACTCGATGAGTGTAAGTATAACTTCAACGCAGAGAGGTATTTAGATTACTTTCGTTAGGTTTTCTTCGACCTTGTTTTTCGTCTTCTGCAAGGAATAAGTCCCACTACAATGAGACATCAATACTTTCGAATGTATTTCTCATAGATTTCTCATTCATTTACCAGCCGTACACTTTTCTACGCAGTAAATCTTCTAATCACTTACCAATTACGTTCTATCTTTCTGTTTTTTCTCTCTCTCTCTCTCTCTCTCTCTCTCTCTCTATGTATATTATATATATATATATATATATATATGGATATATAAATACATATATCCAAATACACACACACACACACACACACGTATATATATATATA
>NC_068995.1:15779850-15781212 GCF_001194135.2 Octopus bimaculoides
GAACAGCCGACTCGTGAGATTAATGTGCAAGTGGCTGAGCACTCCACAGACACGTGTACCTTTAACGTAGTTCTCGGGAATATTCAGCGTGACAGAGTGTGACAAGGCTGACCCTTTGAATTACAGGCACAACAGAAACAGGAAGTAAGAGTGATAGAAAGTTGTGGTGGAAGAGTACAGCAGGGTTCGCCACTACCCCCTGCCGGAGCCTCGTGGAGCTTTAGGTGTTTTCGTTCAATAAACACTCACAACGCCCGATCTGGGAATCGAAACCGCGATCCTATGACCGCGAGTCCGCTGCCCTAACCACTGGGCCATTGCGCCTCCATCGTAGTTGTAATATATCTGTCACTTAGAGTAATTTCAAGGTAATTTCAAGGTAACATACATACAAACACACACACGAACACAGACACACACACACGCACATATATTTAGAGAGAGAAAGAGAGAGGAAGCACAACAAGGAGAGAGAGAGAAAAAGAGAGAGAGAGAGAGATAAAAGAGAGAGATAGAGAGAGAGATAGAGAGAGAGATAGATAGAGAGAGAGAGAATGGGACGGACGGAGAGAGAAATACAAAAGTAGAGTGGAAACCTCTGAAATATTGGAAATTATGTCAGTAACTATGAAGATTAAAAGAACGTCTAAGGTGATTCTTAAAATATCCTTATATGTCGAAATTAGAAGCACCTTAAAAGTATAAACCTTTGAGAATGCTTCTTGCTACTTCCTGCCTATTAGTGAAAGTTGGTATACAGTCTATGTATCAAAACTAAAAACAAACAAAACATAAAATGAAAATAAACTAAAAGAAAAACGAAAATGCATAAATCTTAGAATATATTCAGTTAAATTGGTTATAATATGTGAAATCTGACACTTAAAATAGAAGATTCAGACCAATTCCTGAAAGAATATACGGTTCGGGTTTCCGGAATGAAACTGGGTCAAATATGCATTTATAATACCGTTGGCAGATTAAGACTATCCGGCTTTGGCAGAGAAGCGATAAAGAATTGAACGAAAACAGGAAGGTATTCCAAAGAAAAACTTCTGCCACACCCACGTAAAACCGTCATGAATGAAACTGATGCAGACGCAAACACGTACAAATAAATAGAGAGAGAAATACAAAGATGCGTACACACATATAGAGATGAGAAGAGAGATAGATGTTTACACACACACACATATATACACGCACATATTCGCACAAGTTTACGCACATATACACGCACTCAAACTCAAACATATCCTACAATATAAATATGCACACACTTTATATACATGTATATACATGTGTATATATATATATATACATGTGTATATATATATATATATACATGTGTATATATATATA
>NC_068995.1:15781676-15784947 GCF_001194135.2 Octopus bimaculoides
TATATATATATATATATATATATATGTGTGTACATGTGTGTGTGTGTGAGTGCATGTGTATGCATATGCTCGTATTTCTTTCAGTGGTTGTATGAGTGTTTTGGGGCCGAGCAATGCGAAAACATGAATAAAACATTCACCTCAACGTATATAACATTATATGCATATAACCAACTTAAAACAAAATTGATAACAATTGCTGACCGCATGATCTCACTAACTGCAATATCCAAACAAAACCTACCGCCAAGTCCTTAACACCATCTCTCCGGCTCTTTCCTGCCCCATTACCCAAAACCTTTCCAAAATAAATATTGGCCACATTCACTACAATTATCGTACTTATTTTGTTATTCCTGCCAGTTGAACTACTCCTTTTGTCCCTCTTTATTTAATACAGTTATTCGTAAAGACAGTTACATGTTTCCACAATTAAGAATTTAAGTAAGTCGCACTCTCGGCAGAATTCCGAAGTTATATTTAAGCATCAAATTCAATAATTAAGACCTTTATTCAGTTAGTGTTCGTTGATTGTAAGCATATAAAAACATTCATATTTAAATGTATCTTTATAGATATGTATGTGTGTATATATATATATATATATATAGGACACAGATATGTGTCGATAAGCCAGCTGGAGGAGATGTTCTCCTGGGGCTAAAAGCAACAGTAACATCCACCCTTAGGGGTCAGCCACATTTAAATGGCAAATATACTTCACTTTATCGTGCAGTTACTGTTAACACCTCGTTCAGAGATTTAACATTGCTTATATATATATATATATATATATATATATATATATATGTATATGTATGTATGTATGTATATTTATAATTATAATTAAAGGCACTGAAGGAACATCGCCTATATGCTAGAAATAGACATCAAATGGCTCTAAACCACTTCAAACTGCACAGGCTGAAAGTGAGAAAAATAGATAAAAAAGATTCAGTAAAAATTGTATGGTTAACCCTAAATGCATGAATTTCTGGTTTAGCAATAAATACTTTACCTTCATGAGTAGGGTATACCGAACGTACATACATGAACATACACATACAAATAAATATAGACACACACACACATATATATATGTATTTACTAGGCAAATATTATTATCCATCTCACTACGTGCGTATTTGATAAGGATAAAACGGCAGTAACATAATGACCCGAGTGAATAACTGTACCTGTATATATAATTAAGGATAACATCATTAAAAACTTAATGATTTTATCAGTGGCCAGCATATAATTTTAAAAAATCATATCGGTAAAATATAAATATATTATAATGTAAAATATAAATATTATTATATAAATTTATAATAATATCTTCATATAATTATAATTAAGGGCACTGAAAGAACAGCGTCTATATTCTAGAAATAGACGTTAAATGACTAAACAACTTCAGAATATGCTGGTCACTGATAAAATCATTATGTTTCTAATGTTGCTAACCTTAATTATGTATACATGTATATTTATTCACTCCGGTCATTATATTTACTGCTGTATTATTCTGATCAAATATGCGCGTGGTTGAGATGGATAATAAAATGTATATATATTCGTATTTATGCGAAGGCGCAATGGCCCAGGGGTTAGGGCAGCGGATTCGCGGTCGGAGGATCGCGGTTTCGATTCCCAGGCCTGGCGGTGTGTGTGCATATTGAGTGAAAACACCTAAAGCTCCACGAGTTCAACCGCTGTTGAACTCTTTCGTCCCAACTTTCGCTCACACTTTCTTCCTGTTTCTTGAGTAACGCTGCGAGAGACTGGCGTCCTGTCCAGCTAGGGAGAACACATACACCATAGAAACCGGGAAACCGGATCCATGAGCCTGGCTAGGCTTTAAAAGGGTGCATGAATAAATAAATAAGTATTCGTATTAATACGTGTGTATTTGTATGTGTATTTTCAGAAGGGTATATGTTCGGTCAACCTACTGATGAAGGTAAAGTATTTATTTCTAAACCTTTTTTTATTCATTTTCTAAATTTGAAAGTTTCCTCCTCCTCGTCTTCATTACTTTTAATCTGCAGGTTTGTTACAATCACTTCTCGAGACACACCCAGCGTCCTAGGGCGAGTAAAGGATAAGAGATGTTGCTGTATCACTGCAAGCTCGGGGAGGAGAAGTGGCAGGAACAGTAGCGAAATATCTTCATGTAATACAGCGCAGATATTTAAACTGTTAGTGTTTTTCTAAGGGTTGTCAGCACAATCTTTTGGATTTCTCTGAGACATGGTTCTCCTGGAACGCTGTCGAGATGTTTCTGACATTACTTTTCCTAATATATCATACAACAACAAGAACAGTTCTTGCTTTAATATGTCACATCTTTTGCATTTCAATTTTCAGGTACTTATATTTACTTAATTTGTCAAATTCCTTTACAGATATATATATCAGTGGGAACACTTAAATCTATTAGTCGACAAGTCTTTTCTTCTCTGTCTTTAATAATTATGTCTTGTCGATTATTATTATTATCATCATCATCATTATTATTATTATTATCATTATTCTTCTTCTTATTATTATTATTACCATTATTATTATTATTATTATTGTACTCATTATTACATTATGAAGAAATCCCTATGCTTCTGTCGTAGACAAGTAACGTTATTACTATTATATTATTTTCTGATTATTCCCCAATTTTATTATTTCCGAATTGTGTGAAATGTGTGCCAGGAAATACGAAACGCAAATGACACGCCATGGGAATGAATGCGGTAATAAAGTTAAAGCCCGGCTGTTTGCTATTAACTGAAATCGGAAATTAGAACTATCGTAAAATATCCGATTTAAATATCTCCATCGCTAGTGGAATCTTGTATTCTTTGGCTTTGTGTCTTTAGGAGATTATTCTATTTTTCCTTTGATCGAGTCTTTTGCGGACTTGCTTTGATGACAGTTAACCTTTAATTTTACTTCTTCTGTGGTTCAACTCACCATAATCGATGCAACTAAACAAATCAATGCTACTGAATCATTGAATCTATCTATCTATCTATCTACATATATAGACAAACATATATTCATATATGTTTATATATACATGTGTATATATATATATGTGTTTATATATATATGAATTTATATATATTATATATATGTTTATATATATATATATGAATTTATATATATTATATATATGTTTATATATATATATGAATTTATATATATTATATATATGTTTATATATATATATGAATTTATATATATTATATATATGTTTATATATATATAT
>NC_068995.1:15786219-15788339 GCF_001194135.2 Octopus bimaculoides
ATATATGTATTTATATATATATATTATATATGTATATATATATATATACTATATTATATTATACACACACAGATATACACACATAGATGAATAGATATAGATATATGCACTGAAATACATATATATATATAAATATTCACATATATATAAATACAGATATTGGAAAATGCTTTCAAACATATACACGCACGCATAACGCAATAAGTAAAGTAGATTAAATTTACGAAATTATATTATATTATATTATGTTCTGTTATATATTATATTAAATTATATAAGTATATCATGTGTTAAGGCTACATTTTATGGCTAATTCTGGAAAGTAGTCAACTCTAAATATGGGTATGATTAAAATGTCTTCATGTAGCCGAGTTTGGGTAAGTTTCTTGTACAAAGACTTCAGGTTGACCAACAACTTACAACGAGCTGATGAAAAGTTCCTGGCTTTAATGTTATCGTGAAAGGACCTAATGGAGGCCCAATTTTCCGAGTTCTTTTACAGGGCTTAGAAAAACTGAAGGACCACTGCAATAAGTGTGTAAATCTGCGAGCGGTATAGGTTGAATAAAGTCATAATTAAATGATCCTTCTTGCATTTTCTTTTACACAAATCTAGGAAATTTTCAGCACCCCGTCATATGAGTGGAGTTTGATTAAAATTAATAAATGTGCAGAAACCCGATGTGCACAAATGCACGCTCGGGCACACGCACAGTCGCCTATCTATCTATCTATTGTTATGTATACCTATAATATAATGAAGGGTGAGAACTTACCCTATATTTTCCGAAGGTGGCGAGATAAACGTTTGTCGACGACCGTTTGGCAGAAGTGAAAGAACGTTGGAATGGATAACCAAATATATATGCAGGAAGTTAGCATAGTACGAGACAGGTAACCACGTTCACTTCCTGCTAACGAGCAAGGCAGGTAATCTCGTACTTCCTGTTAAAAAGGGGAGTGGAGAAGCCAACGGGAGCTTGGCGTGAATAGAACCAGAACGATAGCCGGAGCTGCATATGTTCACTACCTACCTTGAAACCGGACGTAATCTCCATAAATGAACATTTACTTCCCTGTTTGAACACTTATTTGTTGCGATCAGAAGTTTACCCCTTTTTCTTACATTATTAATTTGTCTGATCGTAACACTATGTGCATGTATACATATGTAATATCTATAAAGGGTAAAGACTCACTTTGGTCATGAATGACTCTAAGATTGCACGGAGAAAGTTACTCTCTGTCCGGGCAAATGTATTTATGAAGGACCAGCAGTTGCCCATGCATGCCAGTCTCCCCTCTCCACGCCAGCGATCTCATCTAAGGGAAAGGCAAATGCTGACACAGCTTGGCACTAGTCACGTCACAACTCATTTCTACAACTGAGTGAACTTGAACAACGTGAAATAAAGTGTTTTCCTCAAGAACGCAACACACAGCCCGGTCCAAGAATCGAACTCGCTAATACATAATACATAATACACCAGTGGGTGTGTATGGATGCAAATTTTTGTATGCCTGTATGCGCGCGTGACTGTGCGACAACGCGACTTATAACTATGTTTTTAATTACATCCATTTCAAAAGTCTTTGTAATAGTTAATGTTGTGACTTCCACGTATATTCTATAAGTTAGTATGTGGTGTTCTACAGATAGAAATCCATCAGATGACTGAAATATTTACTGGGGTTGATTTAATCAACTAAACACCTCCAAGACAGCGCCTAAACATAGTCGCAGACCAATCACTGAAAATAGTATAAGTTCAAAGCATGCTTGTATGTTATTGTTCTTATTTTACGTCCATTGCCTGGAAATCCTTTGTCACACACATGAGACCTGTTCAGCGACTCTCCATCACAGGTGTCTCAAGTAAAGGACTCACTGATTTTCATCATAGTGATGAAGGCAAGAGGACTGAAAAGTCGCTCTCACCCTTTCCCTTGTTAAAGTTAATAAATCTGTATTAAAGTATATGGAAGTAGTTCTTCAGTTAAACGCTAAACTATTTTTATAAGAACATAAAAGTAAACATTAAAAAAACATATATATATATATGCATATACGTATGTATATTCACAAGCACATGAATGCATATATATATATATATATATAT
>NC_068995.1:15788756-15797181 GCF_001194135.2 Octopus bimaculoides
TATATATATATATATATATATATATGTGTGTGTGTGTGTCTGTCTGTGTTTTAATTTCTTTAGAGCTTTGAAATTTTAGGTCAGAATTTAGATTTTGCACTCTCTTATGATTTATTACTGAAGAGGTTGTCTCCAATATGGTGCAAGTTCCTATTGCCACAAGCAATCTATTTACTGAAACCCAATTTATGGCTTGGGAATTGTCTATACATTACATCAAATAATTTTTCACGTAAAACATCAAATAAAATCGGATAGTTTCGCAGAGCTGGGAGTCTAATTAATCACTTAAGGAGGAATTTCGTATTACGGAATCAAACTCTGGCTTGTAATCAATCATAATTCGCAACAAGGACTCCGAGGATAGATTTCGTTTTCTATAAATGTTATTGTCTAGTTATTGATTGAATGCTGTCGATGGGTGAAGTTTTGTTATTTATTGTTGGTATTCGTTTCTATCGTAACAATGGAGATGTTATTGGTTATACTTGTGTTTTTCTTGTTTCTTTTGCTTTAGAGGCTGTGTCCAGAGGAAGGAACAGTGCCCATTGCTTTTGGTGACCCTCCGAAAGTTGTATAATGGAAGCCAGTATTGTAAACCTGCACCTGCAGGATAAAATATGAGAAGGAAGTTAAGTACAGAAAGACAAAGACCAGTAGAAGAAAGATTGAAAGTCGCTGTTTGGGTTAGGGTTAGTTGTTAACATGGGACCTGGAGGTTTGTGCACATCATGGATGAAGAGAGGAGGAGAAAAGAGTCAGCTGGGAATCCTTGCGGGAAAGTTCTATCCTATCAGGCAGCATCAAGAAGGAGAGGCCATTATATTGACGGTAGAAAGGGCAGGAAGTGTAGACCGCGAGCCTGTGTTACAGTGGTTAGAACGTATCTTTGAGTGATTCTATATCAGTCAGACAGGAAGGAAGCCTTTTACTGGATGCCGTCTTGACTATTTATGCGTGCAGCCGCAAAAGCATCATTGTATGGAATATTGATAGGGGCCAAATTAGAAGCTGAAGTTTTTACTGGGTTACAAATCTCTTGCATCGTCTCTAATTTTTCGTTCTCTGCGAACCTGAATGTGATTGAACCTAGAATATAGGCATATTATTTTGAAGCTGTAAACATTTTTCTTGGGAACGAAAACAATCCATAGCTTTCTCTCACGAACGAATATTGATAAAACGTAACATTCTTTTGCTTAGGGCGAATGATGACGTGCAGGGGGTGATAAGTCCGCCAGCGAAACTTCGCTATATTCTCAAAACGCAAGATGTAAGACAATTCTGTTAACATTATTTAAGCATGACTAACATAAAACGTAGCATGGAAAAGTAACATAGTCAGCTTATGCAATAGGAGCCGAAACTAGGAAAGAAAAAGGGCGTGTATGGTTATACAAAATCTGTATGTGATAGGGAAATTTGGCTATCAGATCTGAATTCAGCATCACCGATTTAATAGGAAACAATGATTCCCATGCCTGCCATTGAAGTAAAATGCTGCAATATGTTACCTACTTATATTGACCTCTGAATCTAAATGTAATTCATTTAATCTGGTACATTACTGTGTCGGCAGCCATCTCTTCTAATCTATCATTTGTGACAAGTACAGCTATTTGTTGAGACATGTATATCCAACACTTTAAGAACAGTATAGAAAGGTGAAACTTTCATGCCTTTCCAAATCACATGAACAATTTTTTTTTAGTGTAATCGTTGCGCATCCAGAGTGTGATAGACACAAGATCGCACACTGTGAGAAGGCTGGTTTTTCATACATGTCAATTAGGATGCCTTTACGAAACTTATCTACTTGCTAAACATAGCAGCGATTTCTATTCATAGTCTTTAGGAACGTGTTGAATATGAAGTTATAACAATAGAATGAAAAAAAACAAGGTTTCAAATTCAAAGCATTACACACAAAATATTGAACAGTGATACAAACACAAGACTTCAACAGCCATAGGAGAGGAGTGTAGTTAATTGTATCAACCGCAGTAATTTTGGCTAGTGCTTTACTTTAAGGTGGAACGGTAAAAAGCAAAATTGGCTACGATAATGTTAGAACTGGAATCGTTAAAGGGCAGCAATTTCGGGGAAGGCAGATTAGTCAATCACATCGACCACAGTGCAGGGCTCAACCGGTAATTATCGTATCGATTCCAGAAGACGAAAGGCGACATCGGCGGAATTTGAACTCAGATCGGTAACCTGAACGAAATGCATGTTGCCCGGCGTGCTAAAATTTTGCCAGCTCGACGCCCTCATTAAACGTAACATTAATTCCTATTACTTCTGATAGGATAATAACATTTTACCAGTTTGTGTATGCATACATACATCATACATATATACATACATGCATATATATATATATATATATATATATATATATATATATAAATACACACACACTCACACACATATGGAAAGAAGAGGTGTATTTCCACGCACAAAAAAATATAGGAGAATTTGTTAAAACGTTTTGCTATTTTAAAATTTTGTAAAAGATTTATTCATATACCAAACTAGTTTAGAGAATTTTTTGCTTATCAATAGTACAAATATACAAATAAAGGGTTTAGGAGAGTTTAAAGTTAAAAGATAAGGATCTTTTTTAAAACGGGGGTCACATTTTTCATTAACGAAACACTTTGAAACTTGGAACACTGGTAGAATGTGTCATATAAAACATCTTTTTCTCTTAGTCTTCTTTAAAAAAAAAAGAAATCCATAAGTTATTCCATGTTAAAGTTGTCGTATTTCTGTAATTTCAACCAATCACTGACGTCCATTCAGCCAATATACATTAAGTGCCGACTACATAAACAAACGATTCTGAAACAATTAACCCTAACCGTAGGGTTAGGGTTAAAGCAAATTTAAAATGAAAAAAGCAAATAAAACGAAGGTATGGAGATTAAATACGCTTTACATCGCTTAATCAGCAAAAGGAGTAAATGTAAACAACTGAATACTTGTCAGTGATTGGTTGAAATTATCGAAATAAGACAATTTTTTACATGAAATAAATTCGAATACAAAAATATTTTTCTGTTCTATAACACAAAATAGATAAGTATACGAAGTTTGAAAGTCTTTCCGTACCAAAAACACTACGTAAAACATTAATGAAAAATGTGGCCCCCGTTTTAAAATAGATCCAAAGATAAAAATTGGACAAACATGTTTTAACCCCAAAACCCCAAATCCTCTCTCTCTCTTTCACACACACACATCTCCCCCCCCACGTGTACATACATTCATACATGAACACATTTATATAGCTTTAGTAGAACAGGATAAAGAGAACTCAATACATGTGTACAAACACTTTCGGTCGTTGAGTTACTTTGTAACTTCTACGGTCTAAAACAAAAATTATATTAATACATACCTATTTAGAAAATAAACACCTCTCAGAAGGGGTTTTATCCTAATAGTGCATAAGGCCATCTGATTTAAATAAATCCAACTCGTAGTTACTTTAACATATATTCCAGCGGTCAATAAAGTAAATATTAGTTAAAATAATCGATTAGGCACCGCCCATATAAAATCATGGTCGTGGGCATTGCAATTGCTTCTTTCCTTTATTTGAACATGACTCAGTCTATACTGTCAGCTCTATACGTTATGAATTCAAAATCCGTTGTGATATATTTTGACTTGAATAACTCTAGGCCTAGTGATATAAAAAGTGGTCGCTTATTGTTGAAGTCAACTAATTGTGTTACACTTACCTACAAAATTTGCGGCATTTTTTTAATGATAGGCGAGCTGGCATAATCGTTAACAGGCGAAATGCTTAGCGGTATTTCATCTGTTTTTATGTTCTGAGTTCAAATTCCGCCGAGGTCGACTTTGCCTTTCATCCTTTCGGGGTCGATAAATTACGCACTGGGGTCGATCTAATCGACTTAATCCCTTTGTCTGTCCTTGTTTATTCCCTCTATGTTTAGTCCCTTGTGGGCAATAAAGAAATAAGAAACCTTTAATTACGAACGCTATGAGCTAACAGATTTGTTCGAGCATCAGAAGAAAATACTTTGCAACATTTGTTCCGACAATTTACGCTCTGAGTTCAAATCTCGTCGACACCAAAATAACCGTTCAAACTTTTGGTGGTGATAATATAAAGTAATAGCCAAGTACTGGCATCGAGAAATCCACTACTCTGTGAATTTACTGGTTTTGTGCCTAAATGAGAAACAAATATTTTGGTAAGGCATCGCAGAATTGGCAGAATGCTGAACTCTAAAGTGTTTAGATTTATCCCGTAATGGTTCCAGTCAAATACTATCTGGAATTAGTCTCTGCTTTTATTTTTACTCTCCCGGGTTGACCAAATTATCAGTGAAATATTGTGGATCGATTTAATCGACTATGCTTTCCCTCTCTCCAAAATCTGCGGTCTTGCATTGGTAGAGAATAGTGTTTCATAACGATAGTGTTTATTTTATAAACAAGCGACGTTAACGATGCAATTCACGGGACAGCAAACGTATTATGTAAACACTAGAGATTACCAACAATGGTGCATAATTGAGAAATACTGGCTTCGAATCTCTCCATCTCTAGAGAGTTTTGTAGGAGAGTTAACTTTACATTCGCTAATGGGTTTTAACTTACAATATTCATAAATAGGCGGAGTGTTGGTTTACCATTCATGCGTTACGAAGGACTCGATTTAGGAATTAGAAGAACTACATCCATGCCAACAGAATCAGTTACTTCCACACCCAAAGCATTCCTATAATTCCATGTAATCTCGCAGTGAAATAAATTAAAAGTCAATACCTGCTGAATAATGAACGCAGCTCCGTAAAAAGCTTATAAATTGTATATAGGCTTTTATATACAATTTGTTCCTACACATGGCTTCTCATGTCACTAGTCAATAAATATGCTGCCAGCGAGTTAATTAACTAAAACACTAAAATAATTAAGGCAATATAGGTTATGCAATAAATTGCATACTACTTCCCATTGAATACTAACTCCTATCAACTAGAGGTCTCGTGGCTGTGTGGTAAGAAGCTTACTTCCCAACCACATGGTTCCGGTTTCAGTCCCACTGTGTGACACCTTGGACAAGTGTCTTCTACTATAGCTGAAAAAGCCTTTCGTGTATATATATATATATATATATATATATATATATATATATATATATATGTGTGTGCGTGTATGTGTGTGTGTGTGCGTGCGTTTGTGTGTGTGTGCGTATGTGTGTTTGTGTCTGTGTGTGCGTGCGTTTGTGTGTGTGTGTGCGTATGTGTGTTTGTGTCTGTGTTTGTCCCCGCCCACCATCGTTGACAACAGATGTTGGTGTCTTTACATCCTCGTAACCTAGCGGGTAGCCAAAAGATTCCGATAGAATAAATACCAGACTTACTGTGGTCGATTTCTTCGACTAAAAGGCGGTGCTCCAGCATGGCCGCAGTCAGAAAAACTGAAACAAGTAAAAGAATAAAAAATAAAGGAATGTATGTATACACAAGCAAAAAACACACAAACACACACACGCACACATGCACAGACACATACGCACACATGCACAGACACACACACACACACATGCACAGACACACACGCACGCATGCGCAGACACACACACACACATATCCCAAAGGATTTTCTAAAAGCATTAAACTATTGTGAAGGAAGAAGTTTCAACGCCGATAAGTACACCGAGGCTTAATGTGAAAGAGGAGTGGCATATATGTAGATGACAGAAAATAGGCATGGCTGTGTGGTAAGAAGATTGTTTTCCGACCACATGGTTCCAGGTTCAGCCCCACTGCGCGGCACGTTGAGAAAATGTCATTTACTATAGCCTGAGGTCGACCAAAACCTTGTGAGAGGATTTAATTGCCGAAAACTGAAAGAAATTCCATTTTATATATATATAAATTCGCGAAGCATGTTGCATAATAACAGGCTAATCAAATATGAGATAATAAAAATTCAAAGTAAATAACTCTGAAAAGGCTTATGTGCATTCCCAGAGAATATTACCCTCAGAGGCGCTAGTGTTGGTACATTCGTGAATAAGTCACTAACCGAAATAAGTGGATCTATTGTTTAGGAAAATACTATTTACTTGCTTAAGGGTTGTACTGGATAAATTGCGAAAATAACTCTAAAGGTTCAAATACTAAGATATAAGTATGCTCAATTTGATTTATACCAAATAATTTAGGAAAATGAATGGGTTATTTCCATTGGCCATATATAAGGATCCCTTGTAGGTGCGAATGGGCTATTTCTCTTGACTTTTAAAATGAGACATATTACATATATATAAAGATGTCTTCCAGGGGCCCTATTATCGGTATTTTAAGCAGTCTGAGTATACCATGAGGTTTCCAGACATGTGTTGAACTCACGTGTCAAGTTTCATCAAAATCGATAAAACGATGTAGGAAGAGCTAATTAACAACACCACAAACACACTCACTGACAGTATTTCCCACATATGAAGTAGATATACATATATATATATATATACGCACACACATGTTCTTTTGCACACACACACACACACACACACACACACACACTTTCTCTCTCTCTCTTTCTCTCACACACGCGCACACACACACATACGTGTGTGTACACTTGCGTCAATAATTCCGAGCACTTCCTTATATAGTTGTTAAGAGCTGGCTTTATGCCCATTTCTTGTTCATTAGTTATTTCTGTCACCCTCTTCAAAAGATGTTTTATTGTCATTTCACTCATGTTGCACTAAAATTGATATTGCTCTGCGGCTATATACGATTTTAAGATTTAAATACACTGAAGGATATGTATATGAAGAGTAAATCAGTTACATATATTATTAGTGGTGGAACTCAGTTATTTGGCTATGAGCATTTAACTTTTGTGTTAATTGACTTACTTGCTCTTGAATTCAGGCCTATGTAGCTGAATCTTCCACTGACACGTGCACCATTGAGTAATCATCTGGTAGAACCAGAGTCAGACGCTGTGGGATAATGCTACAAATTTTATATTGTAGATACAATCCACCTGAGAGGCTTCTATGTAGTTTCCAACTACCCAATTTCGCTCACACGATATGGAGCTACCCGAGGCTGTAGCGAGTGACATTTACCGAAGATGCCACACATTAGGATCGAACCTGGGAAACTGTGTTTATGAATTATTATTTTTAACCATTCGGCCATACTGCTACTACTGGTGTATATCAAACCACACACGAAACAAAATCTTGTTACTTCAGGATTTTCAGATTACAATAGTATTCAATAGGATAACAGTTTTGCTTTGATTACGGTATCAAATCTTTGTGAAATACAAGCGAATAATTTACCAAACCTCCAAGGATTTATGATGCTAAACTAGGCCTTCATGATTGCTTCAATTAAATGAGTTCTGTTGATATGATTCCAGACCGATAGGTGTCTATTGATGTTTCGCTACAATCTATCTGGTTAAAATTGAAATTGTTTCCAGGCCGATGTAATATTTTCTATTGTGATCTTTCAGCTGCTTGATACTGGATTTTGCTGTTGGAAATGGTTATTGTATGTTTATTGCGGATTTAATTGTCGGAATCATATTCAATTAAAGCAGTATGGTTCAGAGAATAATAAAATAACCTGTCAATGAGATTAGAAAAAGAATTATGAACAGGAACATAGCAGAGACTCAAGAGACACATTTTGAAGGAACGAGGCTAGAACGGTGACTACAAATATTTATATAAATATATTTATATGCAGGAGTGGCTGTGTGGTAAGTAGCTTGCTTACCAACCACATGGTTCCAGGTTCAGTACCACTGTGTAGCACCTTGGGCAAGTGTCTTCTACTGAAACCTCAGGCCTTGTGAGTGGATTTGGTAGACGAAAACTGAAAGAAGCCCGTCGCATATATATATATATAAATATTTGTGTGTCTGTGTTTGTCCCCCACCATCACTTGACAAACCGATGTTGGTGTGTTTACGTCCCCGTAACTTAGCAGTTAAGACCGATAGAATAAGTAGTAGGCTTACAAAGAATAAGTCCTGGGTTCAATTTGTTCCACTTAAGGTGGTGCTCCAGCATGGCCGCAGTAAAATGACTGAAACAAATAAAAGAATAAAAGAGTATAAATTATATATATATATATATATAAGGTTTTTAAACTTTTAAATTTTCATATTCAAAAGAGACAGAGACTTCAAATTCGATATATCGATTTATTCACCACTCTATGTTAACATTTCTGTGCCAAACTTATCCAGTGACTGGTCCATTGGTATAAATGATCTCAAGATGTGATGAAGTACAGCATGATGTCTCATGTATGTTTATGTATGTGCAATTATGCATATATGGATGAGTGCATATAAGAGTGTGTGTGTGTGTGTATATATATATATATATATATATATATATATATAT
>NC_068995.1:15797987-15801174 GCF_001194135.2 Octopus bimaculoides
TTTTGTCTACTACACAGTATAGAAGGGAGAGTTGTGCACCGCCTATGAGAAAAACACCACCACGCCGCAATTCACGCTGTCAGAAATTTGGAAACGAACTGCTGTCTTGCTTGGCATTCGCGCCGGAAGCTCCAATACGAACATTTCAGGGTGTTTGGGTGTTAATCTGTGGACAGTGCATGTACCGAACGTGATAAAAATCAAACATCCAATCAACATCATGATGTTTGGAGTGACCACTAGTGATGGCGAAATTATGCCTCCATTCATCTTCCCACACGGCTCACGCTCCACACAGAAATCTACATCAAATGCTGGAGGAGGTAGTGTTGCCCTGTGTCAACAGGGTGGCTGCTGGAAACCCTATGTCTAGCAACAGGATTCTGTACCATGTCACACAAGCAGGAGAACCCGGTCTTGGCTGTCAGACAATTTCTGTGACCACACCACCCCTAAAATCTGGTCACCTAACACCCCAGACTGCAACTCCCTTATTAAGTGTGGTACGCACTTGAGCAAGAGACTAACAAAACTCCTTGTAACACCAAAGATGAATTGAAAGCAAGGATTATGGCAGCATTCAGCAACTTAAACAAGCAGACCGTCCAGAAGTCGTCTGGAGGCGATGGTTGAATGTATATTTATGTAATTTTGGTAAATATATCTGTTAAAATGAGATGTGAATGTTATCTTCCTTTATTGCGTACTTTAAATGACAATATATTTACCACCCCCTGTATATATATATCCCCCCCCTCGCAAAATTTCTTTCCCATAAATCCTTATATACTCTGAAGCCAGAACATCTAAGCGGTATTTGTAGAAAATTTTGTTAAAAAGTATCCATTTTTCTGGATGTCATGAGGCAACAAAGTTGGGAACATATACATCTGTCGTGATGCCCTCTTAATTACACGATTTTTTCATTTCATGTTTATTTCATTCGTTTGCAATGTTCTCTCTCGCTCTCTCTCTCTTTATCTCACATACACTGCAAAGATTACAGATGGGCGGCTGAATTGAAATCTCAATGTTACTTTGAGTGGAAGGTAAAACTTGACAAATTGTTTCTCCCTCTGTTGTTGGACTGCCGTGATGTTTGTTGAAAAAAGAGAGATTATGACTGTAATAAAATAGTGAAAGCAATATTTACTAAGCAAGTGAGCACTATTATACAAAGAAATAATTACATGTAAAATATAAAAATTATTAGAAAACAGGAATCAAATGTGAAAATATTATCAAAAGGTAAGCAGAAAACCGCCTGGCGGGCGGTCTTTCTGCTAGTAAGAAAACTGCTTATTAATTAGGTACATAACAGTTACTAAAAGAAAGCAATTATTAAAGGATTGACTGTTTGGAAATTTTTTTAATAAATTCATCTTCCAAGAAATTTCCTGTAATTTCGATTTCTGGAGTTTATTGATTATTTGAACTTCAAGTTTTTCACAAATTTACAGATTCGTTGCAGTCAAGATATTCTGTTTTCATTCGCAACAGTCTCACACTCTTTGTCACGTCTATTTTCATTAATGATAATTTCATATATACTCATTTCAATGTTTTCATTTCAAGTCTTAACTCGCAAAACCGACAGCTTATTCTATATACGCAATGGAAAACAATTATCGATTGAATGAATGCTATTAGACAAAATAGCTGTATAACTTTGAGGCTTTCATGATATAGTACACATGTATATTTTTTTAAAAAGAAACATTAAGAAATTTTTTTATTGGTATGGCTGTCTGGAACGCTATAAGCCTAACAATAATGGCTATGAGATCGCTGTTATTTCTAGCACGCTAAACGCGCTAGAGTTACCTTGAAATTACTCTAAGTGACAGATATATTGCAACTACGATGGAGGCGCAATGGCCCAGTGGTTAGGGCAGCGGACTCGCGGTCATAGGATCGCGGTTTCGATTCCCAGATCGGGCGTTGTGAGTGTTTATTGAACGAAAACACCTAAAGCTCCACGAGGCTCCGGCAGGCGATGGTGACGAACCCTGCTGTTCTCTTTCTCTCACTCTTACTTCCTGTTTCTGTTGTGCCTATAATTCAAAGGGTCAGCCTTGTCACACTGTATCACGCTGAATATCCCCGAGAACTACGTTAAGAGTACACGTGTCTGTGGAGTGCTCAGCCACTTGCACGTTAATTTCACAAGCAGGCTGTTGCGTTGATCGGATCAACTGAAACCCTCGACGTCGTAAGCGACGGAGTGCCAACAACAACATATTACAACTACGACAAATTACTGAAAGAAACATTAACAAAGCAAGTGATATTTTTTTTTGAATTGAAGTTTTCAGGATAATTTATTTTTCTGAACTTCATTTTATAATTGAATATTTCAAGTTTACAAATTTAAATATTCGGTACAAGATAGTTTAGCATTCTTTTGCTTGAACCCGCACACTTTGTTAATTTCCGTAAAAAGTTCTTCATCTACTTTTTGCGCACCGTGCTCAGGTCTATGCATCTGTAATCAGTCACACATACACACGTGTGTTTTTGTATGTACGTTTGTATATATCCACGCATGTGTGTGTGTGTGAGAGAGAGAGAGAGAGAGTGAGAGAGAGAGATATAGTGAGAGACTAAATGGGTGTGTTGTCATGTATTACATACATAAATACATATGCGTACATCTTTTTTGTATGCGTGTGTGCGTGTGTGTGTGTGAGACAAAGATAGAGTGATGTCTAAGTGGCACTCTCTCTCTCTCTCTCACGCACACACACATACATAGAAGAAAGTGGATGCATATTTATTTACGTACGTATACATGAAAACACACTCCTTCACTCTCTCTCTCTCTCTCTCTCTCTCTCACACACACACACACACACACACACACACATACATGTTCATTTCACATACACATACATCATACATCTTTGACTTTCTACCCTCTTTCACTTTAAAACAAAAGTAACATTTTTTTATAAATTGAAGTTTCCAGGAACATTTACTTTCTGAACTTCCTTTTATTATTGATTATTTCAAGTTCACAAATTTAGATATTCGGTACAAGATAGTTTTTAACGAGCTTTTATTTATACGAGTTTTTCTTTCCATGTTGAATTCATTCATTGTTTGCAATGTTCTCTCTCCCCACCTCTCTCTCTCTCTCTCTCTCTCTCTCTCACACACACACACACACACACACACACACACACAC
>NC_068995.1:15801605-15817110 GCF_001194135.2 Octopus bimaculoides
TATATATATATATATATATATATATATATATATATATATATATGTATGGGTAATATATGGAATCCTCATAGTCACGGGATGCTGGCATGAGCGAGCACCATACTGCGCTAAGACTTCCACAGAGTGACGCAAACTCCAAGTTCCACCCTGACCTCCTCGTGGTACCGCCTGGATATAAACCAATAGGAGAGGATGACTGTGAGTGTCTGGTGCAGTATAACCAGGCCACTCCGAGTAGATGGGGCTCGTTAGCCATGATCACAGCCTGTCTAGGAGGACACTCTGGTATAAAACCTATGACCCGAGGACCTCTCTGTCATCGTCCCAGCTTGCTAGGCTACAGCAGATACACCCCGAGTGTAACGGGTGGGACCCAGTTCTGTGTAGACGCCACTGCACTTTAAAACTCTATCCCGTAGGCCGAAGGACCTGCTCACTTTCACGACCACGACCACAACTCCCCAAGCCCTGTAAAAATGGGAAGGGGAAGAAAACAGTTGGTGGAAGATGTCACAGGAAGCCGCAGCTTTCAAACTGCATGCAGTCGGTTCGAGGCATTGGTTCCCTGGTGTTGACCCGGAGACAACAACATCACTTGGCAGCATTTCGAACGACCAAGAAGTGAGAGCACTGCTTGATTTACATGGAGAGCGGCCTAGAAAAGGTAGCCTGAAGAAAGCACCTCTCCTACGCACACAGTTGGTAAACCGCGGCCAACGGGCACACTCACGTGGTCGAACACAAGTACAAAAAATAGAAAGATTTCGTATCTAGGTATCCACACGAACATAGACCTTTCACAAACAAAAAAATCACACCGTCCAGCATATATACACTTCCAATCTCAAAACCTCTCGAACGTCTGTATCCCTTCCTTCTTACACGCACATATACAGGTCACTCTTCACTTATACACAGAGACACACATATACACTACCCCTCAACAATCATTTCTGTTACTCTGATATACACTCACAGTAATGTGTTCACCTATTCACACACACTGTACTTACTCTCAGGCACTGTCCAACACAGATTCCGCCATTCAGTCATTTCAGAAAAATAGTTAAATGATTAGTTAGAAAATCTCTATAAGAGATGAATGTAGTAACTATACTGAGCAGTGACGTTTATCGCCACTTCAATATGACTGTTCCGAAGGAACCGACGTTACTACCCCAGGATGATTTTCATCCAGTTGGTTATCAATGCAATCTGGACCCGATATGTATTGCAGCCCGGGGAGCAAACCACTACCATCTTCTAGCTGACGACGGGCCCACCAGACCGTACGGTTTTGAGCTATTTGTGCCTATTCTCAGTGGTGGATATCAATCCATAATAAGCGTTCGCTCCCTTGCTTGCAATATATATCGGGTGCAGATTGCATCGCTAACCAGCAGGAGGTGGCTCCTTCTTGGGGTTTAAAGCGGTTGTAACGTCGGTTCCTACAGAACAGCCATATTGAAATGGCGATAAACATTACTTCTCAGTTGCAAGATTATTTCCTTTTAATATTCTTCAACTGCTATGCGAAGTCAATTCACACTTTAAATAAAGGTAATCTATCAGAAGATAGCAATGTGCCCTATGAAAGTAGATGATGGTAAAAACTTATGTGTATTTTGAAATATTATCTGTTTCCTTTATTTCAACACCGTTTTATACTCATATATTTTATTCTTTCTTGTCTCTATACCTATATTGCAATAAAGCAAAGTATCATTCGTTGCAGGCATAAAGCAACGGACCATATCCATATTGATAAATGCAATGCACAAAACTCTTGGACTTGAGTCACTTATGTAGATTTACAGCTCTATAAAACACATGTATCTAAGATACATTCACACACACAAACACACATCTATCTATCTATCTATCTATCTATCTATATGTCTGTCTGTCTGTCTGTCTGTTTTTTCTGTCGTATTTTGTTTTGATGTTAATTCGTTTTACGTTTATTTTTTTTCCCCTTATTTTTTTTCTGATAGGTTGTCTTGTTTTTTTTTTTGTGTGTCAACCATATGGTTGATATTCTTAAAAATGTATACCAAAGACTGTATTTTTCGTCTGTTTTTAACATTTATTCAAATTTCAAGTGCTGAGGAAGTGCTGGCTATTTAATGTTTGAAAGTATATTGCTTTGAATTCAGGACGTAAAGACGAATACAGCTAAGCATTTTGCGAGGCGTGCTGACCACTCTGCTCGCTCACCGCCGCCATAGCAGCAACAGCAATATCAACAATAACAACGACAACGGCAACAACAACAACTATAATAATAATAGTAATAATAATAATAATAATAATAATAATAATAATTAGTAGTAGTAGTAGTATCATCATCATCATCAGCAGCAGCAACAGTAGTAGTAGTAGTAATAGTAGTAGTAGTAGTAGTAGTAGTAGTAGTAGTAGAGGAAGGAATCTAGAAAAACAAGAATAGCATGCGTTTGAAACCTAATTCGATCGATTCGAGTTAACATTTGTCAGTTTTCAGTTCTACGGATGTTTAATTTCAGTTGATTATCTATGATTACATTTCAATCATTAATTAATATCATTACCCAGATTTATTTATCACATGTAAATTGACACACCCGTTACTTCGGAGAGCGGCCATTTGTTTATTTATTTATGTATTTATTTATGTATTTATTTAATGTTTATTTTGTTGTTTTTATTTCAGAGATGATTAGCGATATTGCATTACATTCATATAATATTCCATACATGGGAACAGCAACATCGGTACAAACGCCGACGAAAATTTTAATAGAAACACGAGCCGCCCAATTACATTGCTTCGCATGCATGCACTCAGTCATATTTATACACGCTCATATGGAAAGAAAAAGAGAAATCGAATTGAGAGAAACCTTGATTTACAATGTGTCCATCAGCCCATAATCAACTCACTACAAATTTAAGGCACCGTATTTTCATCTTCAGTTAGTAAAGATATTCTCTCTATATAGTTCGAAAGACATCATGAAAGACGTTAAAATATACTACACTAGTCATGGATCTGTAGTCTTAGGTGCAATCGAAAAAGCCGACTGCCTACATCCTCGAATGTGTTTGTATAAACCTGAGACTCTAACCCATATTCAAGGATAATTTTTATTTTATTTTCATCTGAAATTTTAAATTTTTAACCGTGATTTATATTTTCCCAGCGTTACGCAAAATCTAGCGAATTCACGTGGCTGTGTGGTAAGCCGTTTGCTTCCCAACCACATAATTCCGAGTTCAGTCTCACTACGTGGCATCTTGGGCAGGTGTTTCTACTATAACTTCGAGTAAGTGGATTTGGTAGACAGCAACTGAAAAGAAGCTGTTTAGTTACGTATTGAGGAGTGGTTGTAATTTATTTATTGAATTTATTTATCGATACTGTTGTACATAGGGTAAATGTGTTCAAAAGTTGTGGTTTCTTTGGCTTGTTCCTAAACAACACCTATTTTAGTGCTGTTGACACCACCGGATTGAATGGTACTGCCCAGGTGTCGAAACCATAATGATATCCGTACGGCAGCTGATGTTGGATTGTTGGTATATCTGTTTTTGTATATGTGGAATAGCATTATTGGTTGTTGGTATGGATGTGGAATAGTATAATAACCCATCCTTTTGATATATGTGTGTGTGTGTGTATGGTGTCTGTGTCTGTGCTTGCCCACCACCACCGCTTGACAACTTTACGTCCCCGTAACTTACCGGCTCGACAAAATTGACCGACAGAATATGCCGCAGTCTTAAAAACTGAAATAAGTATTGGGGTCGATTCGTGTGACAAAAATTCTGCAAGGTGATGCCCCTTCATGGCCACTGGCTAATGACTCAACCAAGTAAATGGTAAAAGGCAAAGGAGTTTTCCTTTCATTAGTCTCTCTCTCTCTCTCTCTCTCTCTCTCTCTCTCACACACACACACACACACACACACTTTCTCTCTCTCATGTGAACTCTTGTGTTCTTTCTTGTGTTCTTTCTTGTTTGAGCTGAGTTCTAAGCAGTGTTCTTTATTATTTCTCGATCAACTTTTTTCATTCTTGGGCTTTGCCACCTGAATGATTGCATGAAATGTGTAGCGCCGGACTGAGACAGAATCGCAAGCTCCCTCAGAACTTTCCCCTGTGTACAAGTCAATGAAACATACATGCATACATACATATATACATGCATAAAACAATTACCAAGTTAAAACACTATTGGCCAGATAACGTTGTGTGGGCCACAAAGGAAAGATATGTTCTGATTTGAAATTTCAGCTCAAGAGAAAGAGAACATCTATGAATAATTGATAAGTAGTTTGAAAATCCAGCATCCGGAATACACTTTTAGCTTCATATCTATTATTACTGGTGCAATAGGATACATACAAACCCGTCTGGGGCAAAGTATGGCTGAATTTGGGATCTTGGGGAGAAAATGCAAATCCTTCATTCATATGCTACAAATGATCACGATATCGGTGACTTAAAAAATTTGCAAGGCCATTTTAAGATTTAAGGGATAATGATTAAAAGAAGATACTTCGCCTCACATCCTTTCTACGAAGTAGGAGGTCGGTCAAAATTTACTCTGAAATTAAACAGAGAAAGATAACATACATACATGTTTACTTAAATATACGCATGCATACATACATGAATACTACATACATATACATATACACATATGTATCCCTTTCAAGAAGATAGTGGACAAGCAAGGAAATGGTCAATCTTTGTCATTTAATAAAATTATTATCTCTAAACGCTTAATTTCATTCTTGTTTCGTTTAACATTTTCTTCCTAATAATCTGACTGTGAAGATAGAATTGTATTTTAAAGTTAACCGGATATGGGTTTATTTTTTGTTTTTTCATTTTGTATTTTGGTTATACTTTCGGTTTGTCGCCATTTTATCTAGGGGTTTAATTTTTTCTGCAAGTTGTTGGAAAATAGCTCTGTGCTTTGGGTTTTCCTATTCTCTGTAGAGTGAAATAACAGTCGGATTTATCGAAGTAATTTTTCAAAATAATCACCAGAAGAAACACATCTTACACCTTGGATGGATGGTAGCGATTAGGCAATTGGTGATTATATCATTGCACCAAGGTAATACGAGTGTGAGGATGAGTGAAAACAAATGTAGTGATATGAAATAAAGAATGACGTTCAATCTGCTTTCCCTAAACACTATCTCTTTGAATGTGTGTGTATGTGTGTGTGTATGTGTGTTTGTGTATAAATATATATATATATATATATATATATATATATATATATATATATATATATATATACATACAGAGAGAGAGAGAGAGAGAGACAGAGAGAGAGAGAGAGAGAGACATACATACACATATATATCTACACATGTATATACACACATATACTCATATATATTTTATATATACATATATGAATATATGTATATACTTTTGGTGTAAATTTCTGGCACAAGGCCAGGATTATATTATTACATTAGTGTATATGTGAGTGTGCATGTATGTATGTATGTATGTATGTATGTATGTATGTATGTATGTATGTATTGAAAGATAGATAAATAGCCAAAAAATCATGCAAATAAAACGAGTAAGATTATGGGGTAAGGAATAGATAAACAGAATGATATATGACGTTTGAAAAGTAAGACATGTGGTGGAAAAAATTACGTAGAAATATGTAAGTAAATAATAACAACGAAAAGAACGTCTACAATGAAAATAAATATGCCAAATAAAAGGAATAGAAGAGGATGTAATGTTCCGGATTATATTAATATCAAAAACAAGTAATAGTAGTAATATATGTATGGGAAAAGTAAACAGAAATGATATTGCCAACTGTTTACATTGCAGGCTTGAAATATACATATTTTTCTGCGTGCACGCATGCGTGCTTGAATGTTTATATACATGCATCTAACACACGCACACACACACACACACACACACACACACACACATGCAGGTGCGCGCGCGCACACAAACAAACACATGTGAATATGAACCTTCCTGTGTGCCTTTCTATGGAAGAGCGTAGGCTCGAACTGTTAAAGACATTTTCACTTGCCGAGCGTTATACTAAGGGCAACAACTGCAGCAATGGGGAAGGGGACGGGGCTGAGGGAAGTGTCATAGTGTAACTAAGAACAATGACACACACACACACTCACACACACACAAATACAGACGCAAACACATGAACAGGTAAAGATACACATCATACAAGAACAAAATGGACTAAGCGGAGCAAGAGCATGCATGGAAAGTGTCGCTGAAGAGGTCACAGTTTCGTGACGAAAGATTTCCGGACAGTGGACATGAGTTAAAATAATAAAATAAGAACGGTAATAAACGAATGAAGAACGAATATATTAAGCGTTTGTTTATTTGACAAAAGAAAAAAATGATCAACCCTAGATAGGATATATAACTTAAGTTCCCCCAAGGAGCAATTGTGACAGTCTATAACATGTTGATAGAAGATGGAGTTGGTTTTTTTCTCAATGTAGCTATCTAGGTGTTCTTTGAACCTCCTAGATGTCTCACCAGTGTTGGACTTTGGGAGAACCACGCAAGTCCCTTTCAAATACTTAATCTGGTATACATACTTAAAAATTAATTTTACTGATATGGTGGTTTTTTTAAACGCTAGTCACTGAAAATCCTCAATATATATATATATATATATATATATATATATATATATATATATGAGTGTGTGTGTATGTGTGTGTGTGCGTGTATGTGTGTACGCAGAGACAAACATACACAGATGCACATATATACATATATAAGTTTGGGTATATATAGAAGTACAATGTCTATGCATATGCATGTGTCTATTGGGTCATCCCATAAATCATGCTGTTTTTTAATACTTCATTTATTTTTCAAAAATTAAGATAAAGAAAGTTCTTTTTTAATCAAAAATATATTCTCCATGTTCTACAATGCTCCTCCTTTTATGTGGTAGACTTGCAAGGCGCCTCATTTGTCCGTCAGGAAAAATACTCCTCTAATATTTTTCTGACCTCGTCTACCGAATTCATATTTTACCGTCCAAAGGATTTTGATGACTGCAGAATAAATGGTAATCAGATGGGAAAATGTCCGGCGAATATGGTGGGTGCAAACCCAAGTGGAACAATGCGGCAGGGAACGTAGTGATCCTTTCTACTATAGGCACAAGACCTGAAATTTTGCGGGAAGGGTTTAGTCAATTACATCGACCCTAGTGCGTAACTGGTGCTTATGTTCTCAATCCCGAAAGGATGAAAGACAAAGTCGACCCCGGTGGAGTTTGAACTCAGAACGTAAGGACGGACGAAATGCTGTTAAACATTTTAGCCGGCGTGCTAACGATTCTGCCAGCTCACCGCCTTAGGAAATGTAATAATAGTTACACTCGCTCCCAACATCACTCAAAAAGCCTGGGCCGACCTGAAAGAAGGGTAAATACACTTGTCTTTCAAGATGTCACGCAATAGAATCGAACCCCAAAGATGTGGTTACAAAACAGTTCCTCTCAACCACTAAGCCATTCCACCATACATATGTCCATAGGAAGCTACGAAGGAAACGTAATAATAGTCACAGAAACAAAGAAATGAAACATAGAGTGATTTGGTTTTGGCTTCTCGGTATGTATCCATGACGATAATCGAGAAATTGCCAATCTATTGTGAGAAAATCTCCACTGGATATCAACTCTAGAATAAATTAATGAATTGGCTTCTAGCCAAATCCAAATAAAGCCAGCAGCAATAGGATTTATAATCCATTAACTATGATATTTAAATTTAGTTGATGAAAAGATATGTCTCTTTCAATATTACTGATTAAAAAAACTACGTTCTTTCCTGACACGTTGCAATAGATTACGTTACTCTGTTGCTAGTGTCAATCATTAGATTGCGACCACGCTGGGGTATTGCGTCACGAAGGTTTCTATTTCGTTTTTTATCTTTGATGTCGATTACATCAAACCTGATAATTAGACTTCTGTCTATTTTATCAATCTGTATGTATATTCACAGAGAGGGAGGGGGAGAGTGAGGGGGAGAGGGAGGGAGAGAGAGAGAGTGAGTGAAAGACTTTTCTCGTTGTAAAAGGATATAACTAAATACCTAATTACCACAAGGTACTTATTTTTTATTCACCGACTTACACAAACACACACATGCACACAAACATGCACACACACACACACACACACACACACACACACACACTTATAGACAAGGAACTTCCATATAGTCTCTGTAAAACAGGTTCTCTTCTCAAGACATTAGACAACCCAAGATTAACGTAGAAAACACTTGTTCAAGTTTCCATGCACCAGGTCGTTGCAAATCGGCTTTTTAACCACACAGACTTAAGCGGAGAATTATCAGTTTCAAGCAGTGTATGATATATCATTGCATAATATATTATTTCTCTCTGTTCTTTCTAATAAAATGTCAATTTCTTGTCTTCTGCTTATATGTTCTTATTATTAGGAATATTGTTTCAGACAAGTATAATACTTCTTCAGGTTCGCTATTGGCAATAACATTACTTAATTCACAAACCAGGCCTTTTTTAAAATGCAGTTTGGTATATAAATATGCATAAAATAGCGTTTGGATTTGTTGTAATGCCCGAACATCTAGAAGATAGTTTGAGAATTTTTAATGAATGAATCGTGGCGGAAAAATACCCCACCGTGATCCTCTTTGTGTTTTTTCAGGTCGTGTGTAAAGGAACAAGGCATAATCAGATATTAGACCTGGTTCTAACACTTGTAACAGAATGAGCTCCGCTAAAAGTACCCGAGCGGGTACTTTTGAATCGGGAAACGGTTTAAGTGTAACATGCAGTGAAATCAATCACACAATGTTATCTAACATTTTCTTTTTCTTTTACTCTTTTACTTGTTTCAGTCATTTGACTGTAGCCATGCTGGAGTACCGCCTTTAGTCGAGCAAATCGACCCCAGGACGTATTCTTTGTAAGCCTAGTACTTATTCTGTCGTTGCCTTTTGCCGAACCACTAAGTTACGGTGACATACACATCAGCGTCGGTTGTCAAGCGATGTTGGGGGGACAAACATTTACACACACATACATATATATATACACATATATACGACGGGCTTCTTTCAGTTTCCGTCTTCCAAATCCACTCACAAGGCTTTGGTCGACCCGAGGCTATAGTAGAAGACACTTGGCCATGGTGCTACGCAGTGGGACTGAACCTGGAACCATGTGGTTGGTAAGCAAGCTACTTACTACAGAGTCACTCCTACGCCTTTGTTAATATTTAGATCGGTAAAGCTTAAGATTTCTATCTTTATGTTGTTTTATCAATTATTTAAAAAATTGGTATAAATCAATATATTTCTAAGGGATGGATATTATCTGTTCAAAATGAAACCAAGAATTTATTGGTATTATTTTGTTTTGCTTTTGTTGTTGTTTGTTGAGAACAATCAGCTCTGACTAAACGTGTTTCAATTCTCATTATCCAACATATTTGTTTTCTATTTTGAGGAAACGGTGTTGTTGGAGGGAGAATTCTTTGATAAGCTAGTCGAATGAGAGTATAAGAGTCCCCTTGTTTTATTGACTCCCAGAACTATTTAAGACAAAGTCAATTCTGATGAGAAAGGATCTCTGCGCGTAAGGAATATAAATATTGTTAATATTCTCACTAGCGCTTTATCATTTCTACTACAAATATATTTTTGAAATTATTTTATACTTTTACTTGTTTCAGACATTTGACTGTGGCTATGCTGGAGCACCACCTTTAGTCGAACAAATCGACACCAGGACTTATTCTTTGCAAGCCTAGTACTTATTCTATCGGTCTATTTTGCCGAACCGCTAAGTTACGGAGACGTAAACACACCAACATCCGTTGTCAAGCGATGTTGTTGTTGGTGGTGGTGGGGACAAACAACACACACACACACACACACACACACACACACACACACACACACACACATATATATATATAAGACGGGCTTCTTTCAGTTTTTGTCTGTCAAATCCACTCAAAAGGCTTTGGTCAGCCCTAGGCTATAGTAGAAGACACCTAGCCAAGGTGTCACGCAGTGGGACTGAACCTGGAACCATGTGACTAGAAAACAAGCTTCTTACCACAAGCTTCTTATCACACTGCGCCTATATCTGTGTTTTGATTGAGAATTATTATTTCTAAAGTAGTCACAAGGTCAGAGGTTTGTGACAGGTACATAAATCGATTCAATCTAGCTAAGTATTTGACTGCTACTTTATTTTATCGACCTCGAAAGGATGAAAAGCAAAGTCGACCGCAGAATGATTTGAACTCAGAACATAAAATTTTAGAACAAATGCCGCGAAGGTCTACCGCAAAGGTCTTTTGTCTGCTGTTCAAGTAATTTTGCTTATCCACCGACCTTGTTTGATAAGGATAAGGAACATAGTTTTGCAATTCTTTTACCCTCCGGTTAGTCCCTAATTCATCAAACTTACGATCAAGGCTGTTCCAGCTATTACTAATTCATCATTCTGTTAAACATTGTGAACCTAGGGTAAAATTATCTAAATTGTTGAGTCCGTCATTTACAAGAAAACTAGCGTATAACTTGCGGACAATTTGGCGCTGCTGATTCTATCAGATTGTGCTGCACGCTAAATCCTAGCATCTGTCTTCAAATTCTTAGCATAAGGTTGATGGCAAGTAAATACATATTTCTGAGATGGGAAGAAATTTCATCACTTATTACTTTTATTAACCCTAGCAATGTAGGTTGACTGCAGTAAGTAGATCAAAACCTGGAATCAGAACAAAGTAGCTTTGACCTCCAGTGGCAAAGTTCTATCAACAGGAAAAGTTTAAGGTAGGTAAATTCATTATGTAGTTTAATGCTTTGAGTTTTCCGCTTCACTTGAGAGGCAGAAAAAGTGTCGGGAGTTGAAATCAGAGATAAAACTAGTTTTTCCCTTCTCAGAGTTACAGTATTTACCCTTGAAGAAAAAATGGACTTTATTATGTATACCCGGAAGATTTGAACTGATACAGAACTGAAAGCATTGGTTTATGATTAGTATACCTGTTATCAAAGGAAAGTAGAGATAATCTCCATCGGCAAAGATCAATTGGTCATTTCGAATCATTCATACATTAGTAAAGATGAAAAGAAAATAAGAAGCTGTTTATACTGACTTTTTTTAACGTCATCGTGGCAGAATTTTCTCAAGTTTAATTCTTGGTTTTGGTTAGTAATTAATGTAGCGTAGGTCGATTAGTAATTAGTTCTCTCACTCTCTCCTTTTCTCTCTTTTCAGAATTGTCTGTGAGCTGGCAGAAAAGTTGTACAACTATAGCTTGTTTATATTCCGGAATATGCTTTTTCTTCCTTTGGTAGAATCCATGGAAACAAGCGTCTGCATGGAAAGCCATGCGTCTAAACATTGATTTAATTATGATACATCTTCATTCATTCGTTGTGTGAGTGCACTAAGTCTAAAAGTCCCTTAGAATGCGCTCCTGCTTACTGGAAAGTATCAGATAAGACACTCAGATACTTACTTCAGAAGATCCCAATTGTATCTTCGCTTTGGCGATGTCTCGACGGCATTTTTTTCCATTTATTTTTCTGTATTTTTTTTTTGGTAACAAGAGGCACAATTTGAACTCAGATCCCACAATGCCAAAAAGAGGTTGCAAAACGTCTTCTCAGATCTTCTAACACTGCCAAGCCATCGCTCTTTATAGGCTCTCTATCGACTCAGAGATGTGAAGTTAACCTAGGCAGGATTGGAACTCACAAAACAGAGAGCTGCAAGAAATACTGCAAAGACTTCTATCCAATGACATAGCAAACTCTGTCAATTCGACAATATAAATATTCCTTAATTAATATTCATTGAGATATAGTCATTAAATAACCATTAATATTGATTTCTAACAATGCGGTAGTTGGGTGTAGTTGAATACAATGACAAAATGAACCTTGGCACCATTTGAGCCCAGACCGTAAAATGACTTTATCATTTCTTTTGCTTCGATGCACTGTAAATAACCAATAATATTACTTCTGCACGGTTGGTAGTATACTGGCAGAATTACTAAATGCCTTTTAGTACTTGCTCAAATACTTAACGTTCTAAGTTCAAATCCTGCCATCCTGTGCCTTACTGTTGGCAGGCATCAATTCAATTGATTAACAAAGGTACTAAACAGTACCTTCGTTAGAAACGATATTAATTTGGCTGTTAAGGGGAGCACTAGCAAAATCGTTAACAAAATGCTTAGCATTATCCGTCTTTACGTTTCAAGTTCAAATTCCGCCGAGGTCAACTTTGTCATTTATCCTTCCAGGGTCGATAAAATAAATTCTATTTGAGAAATGAAACGGTAGTAGTCGACTTATTCCTTCCGACTTGCTGGCCTTTTGCCAAAATTTCAAACAAACACTGGTGGTGCTCCAGCATCTTCGCAGCCTAAAAGATGAACCGTGTAAAAGAATATTAATTCTGTTGTGAAGGAAATTTTTACGCCAGTTTATGGCCTGACATAAAAAAAAAAATGATCCCTCGACTATCGCGGGTGTTACGTTCTAAAACACCACGCGATAGGTTAAAATCTGCGAAATAGAAGCAGTACTGTATCCTTTTTTAATTATCGTTATAATTTGTATATATTTATTTTATCATATATGCAAAACAACACCACAGAGGAATCAACGTAAGCTGAAGTAATAAACCTCCATAGGTGAACCGCGATATAGCGAGGGGGTTACTGTATTACTAAATGATATTTAATACCGCTAAGGTCTGAGTTAGCTTTGTTACTAAGACATAAATGAGAGTTGTTTATTCGTAGATCAGTTTTGAGAAAACCTATGTCTGGCTTTTTTAATGAGGTACAATGTAGTTTTGAGGTAGATTTACTTGCTATATGTAACAGGATAGGCGGCTCCCTAGAAATGATAACAATATACTGGCGATAGTTTATTCCGCTATGACCGATATCTACTTTGTAAAATTTGGGCACTTTGGATGTTCTAAACCAACGCTTAATTACCCTTTCTGTTAAAGGAACAGGGTCTGAAATTTTGGAGAAAGGAGCTAGTTGATAACATCAACCCTAGTGCTCAACTACTACTATTTTACCGACTCCAAAAGGATGAAAGGCAAAGTCGACCTCGGCGGAACACAGAACTTAGAGATTGACAATATGGCACTAACTGTTTTGCTCAGTGTTCAAATGATTCTGCTAGCTAGCCGCCTTAATTCAATGCTAAATAATATTTCCCGTTCAAGGTGGTGAGCTGGAAGAACCATTAGCATGTCGAACAAAATGCTTAGCAGTATTTCGTTTGTCTTTACGTTATGCGTTCAACTTCCGTCAAGATTAACTTTGTCTTTCATCCCTTTGGGGGTCGATAAATTAAATACTAGTAGAGCTCGGTTGGGGGGGGGGGATCAATGCAATCGACTTATCTCCTCTCTCGAAATTGCTAGCCTTGTGTCAAAATTTAAAATCAATATCTGTTGTTGTCAGCTATTACCTCATCAAGGATCATTGTAGGAATTGGTGGAGCAGTAAATTAAACGCTTTACGGCGCTTAGGCACTTAGACACCCCATTTTTCCTTCTGGTTATGCATCATACGAAATTTAACATTGCTTTTCTTTCACCGGGGTCGATAAAATAAAATGTCGGTGGTCAATAATATCGACTATACATACTCCAGTCACAAAATCTGAGGCAATTTCGAGCCTATTTGATAAATCAATAATTACTTCACATACTTATAAATCAATACTTACTTCAATAATTACAAACATATAAGTTTCATAGCTGAGTTTCTCAGTTTCATTTCTTTAGACGCCATCATCCAAAACTAATAACCGATGTGGCTAATCTTCTGCAGTGTTTCCTTGCATTTCTTCTATGTATCTATTCTGCTGTTATTATTATGTCTATTTTTGAATTCCGTTGGTCGGTTTAACACCTCTTACCTGGTTCTTGGTTCCATTCAGTGGAGTTCGCTCTGGGTCAGTTCTCTGATTCGAGATACATTTTTCTCTTTTTTCATGCTCGTCTTGGAGACATAAAAAGAATGTTCATAAGGCATCGTCCTTCCATCCGTGACTAATTGATAGTTATATAACTAATTGCTTCATCAAAGATCTGTTTCACAGCCGAGTTCTTTGGTTTCGTTTCTTGATCAGAATTCTAAGAAGACACTGAGAAGTTTCCCTGCATCTTTTCTATAAAACTATATCTGCAGTATTTTTTATTGTGAATGTATCATAAATCAATAATCAACGTGATTGCGTGGTAAGATGTTTCCCAGCCACATGGTTCCGGGTTCGGTCCTATTGCGTGGCATTTTAGGCAAGTGTTTTCTACTGTAGTCCCTCACCGGCCAAAGCCTTGTAAGCGGATATGGATTTGCTGGATGGAAACTGAAAGAAGCCCATCGCGTGTATATCTATCTATCTATCTATCTATCTATCTATCTATCTATCTATCTATCTATCTATCTATCTGTCTGTCTGTGTTCGTGTTCCTTTGTGTTTGAATTTTTAAAGACGCCTCCACCACTTGACAACCGGCGTTGGTTTGTTTATATCCGCATATCTTGTCCGATAAAATAAGTATCATGCTTAAAAAATAAGAACTGCCATCGATTTCTGCGACCATACCTTTAAAGGAATACCCATCAGGGCTGGAGTCCAATAACTAAAACAAGTAGAAGATAAGCGCTTGATTTCAAAGATGAGCTTCTTAGGACTAGTTCCTTCGTCGCCATCATACGAGGCTACATAAGATATATTTAATCAAATTCTTCCGTTGTCACATTTACCTTTTAAACTTTAGAAATCGATAAAATAAAAACACCAATTACGTTACTAAGGTCTATATATTATAGTAACCTTCTCCAAGGCATCAAGCTGGTAGAATCGTTGGATCTATTTTAAAACGGGGGCCACATTTTTCATTAATGTTTTACGTAGTGTTTTTGGTACCGAAAGACTTTCAAACTTCGTATACTTATCTATTTTGTGTTATAGAACAGAAAAATATTTTTGTATTCGAATTTATTTCATGTAAGTTATTTCTGTTCTATAACACAAAATAGATAAGTATACGAAGTTTGAAAGTCTTTCGCTACCAAAAACACTACGTAAAACATTAATGAAAAATGTGGCCCCCGTTTTAAAAAAGATCCTAACCTTCTCCAAGGCATCAAGCTGGTAGAATCGTTAACTCACCGGATAAAATGCTTAGCGGCATTTCGTCCGTCTTTACGTTCTGAGTTCAAATTCCGCCGAGGTCTACTTCACTTTTCATCCATTCTGAGGTTGGTAAAATAAGAGCCAGATGAGCACTGGGGTCGATGTGATCCCCCCAAATTTCGGGCCTATAGTAAAAAGGATTGTTATTGGAATGAAACGACCTAAAATTATAAAAGAAATATTTTAAGATATGCAAATGGTTTATCAAAAATATTATG
>NC_068995.1:15817982-15820304 GCF_001194135.2 Octopus bimaculoides
GAGAGAGAGAGAGAGAGAGAGAGAGCAATAAAATGTACGAGGTGGGGCTGAAAAATTCTTAGCTTTGGGTAAAAGAAAATACAGCGGGATCAGTTAATTATAATTTTATTCAACATATTCTCCTTTCAGATTCACACACTTATTGCAGCGAATCATCAGTTTTTCTGAGCTCTGTAAAAGGCATCGGAATGTTGGGCCTCTAACTAAGCCTTTCGCAAGCCCTTAAAGTCAGGAACTTTTTAGCACCTCCTCGTATTTAGAGAGGAAGTATTTATCCCCAGTTCTCAACGAGAATGTTTTATTATAAAAAAAACTATACTGCAGTAGATACCATGTTCTAACAGATACCGTAGTCTACCATGTTCTAACAGATACCATTGTCTACCACATTCTATACTTTGTTCTAACAGAACATTCACGTTTAAGAGGGGATAAACATTACCTCTCGTTATTAGCAATACTGCCTCTGTCATTTATATATATTTAGATTTTATTTAGTTTGATTTCTTATACAGGTTTTATTCATGAAAATGTGGAGCTACCTTCAGAAAAAATAAAACCAATAATCATGTTGACAGGAGATGAGTCACATATCACCTAACAGATTGTATTATAGAATTGACTGTTTTCATATCAAAGGAGAACAGACTTTGCCTATCAGCTCTCTGAGGTCGGTAAAATAAACACGATTTGAAAGCTACATTCTTCTATCAACGTTTGAAATTAAAATTACTTATAGATTTCGATGGCAAGCTTCGTCAAGCAAGAGGTGAGATGTCAAAAAATACAATGGATTTTTAGGTTTCATTACATTATTCTACGGTTTGTTTCATTATTTTAAATTTCATTTATTCTATATCACATAAGTAAAACGACTGTGACGTTAGTTACAATTTTTTGACAGACTAGTCACTAGATCCATTCTTTTCTTACGTCGAGAGTGACGTAAGATTGCCCACACAACTCGGACTGAACAAATACTACTCAAGGTAAATCTATTCGAAAGCAATGTCTCTTCGGTTTTATTTTAGCTGGTATGTATACCTTCCACTGATATATGTTATATATATATATATCAGCAAAAGATACACAAATACATACAAATATTTACAACATATCAGTCACAAGCACCTTTTAACTAATCTAAAGTCCGCTTATGCCTAAACACTGCTCAGCTGTAATTTGCTGTAATTTTCACGACCTTGGCACTCTACCGGCACTATTCAGTCAATGTTCTTGATTGTATTTTAGTTAAAGCCATTGCTTGATTAGATCTATCCAGGTTACATCTCTTCAGTATATGCCATTGATAACAGCTAAGAAGCTAGAAATATCAATGTCTAGGAATCCGATAGGCAGTAGCACTTTATAGATATGATGATTTTTTTTACATATCTTTCTTTTTTTTATATCACAAGAGAATTTTCTTCTCCACAGTAACTACAGTGAATTTACGTTTAACAGTTGAAATATGTCATAAATATATTCTAACTAACGTAAAATTCGGTGATGCCCAAACATTACTTCGCGTCGATATTACTGAAGTGTTCCCATTATTAGAACTGATTAGAGGGCTGGCAGAATTGTTAGCGCGCTGGACGAAATGCTTAGCGGTATTTCGTCTGCTGCTACGTTCTGAGTTCAAATTCCGCTGAGGTCGACTTTGCCTTTCATCCTTTCGGGGTCGATGAATTGAGCACCAGTTAAGTACTGGGAGCCGGGGTCGATGTAATCGACTTGCCCCTTCCCCCAAAATTTCAGACCTTGTAGAAAAATTATCAGTGCTGCTTATAAGGCGGCGAGCTGGCAGAATCGCTAGCACGCTGGACAAAATGCTTAGCGGTATTTCTCTCGTCTCTACGTTCTGAGTTCAAATTCCACTGATGTTAACTTTATCTTTCATTCTTTTGGGTTCGATAAATGAAGTACCAGTTGAGTACTGGGCTCAATGTAATCGACTTAACCCCTCGCCTCAAATTTCAGGCCTTGTGCCTATAGTAGAAAGGATTATTAGAGCAGCTCGTAATTCAAACTTTGTGTTATTCGTGCGGTGCTGTTGTGCATCCTCAGAACAATCTGCACTACTTGCATTTAAACCTCGGACCAGCGATTCTGATTCGCTTCGAGGTGACTCGAATAAACGATAGTAAGCTGCAAAAACAGCGAAATATTGATATCCACCACTCTTGATCACTATCGGGGCGAGTTGTCTCGCCTTAGTTTGAGGTATTCAGTGGTATTTGGCGTACGGCTGTCTCGTAGCTAATCAACGCATATATTAAGTATGTGACATCGATAACCTATATATATATATATATATAT
>NC_068995.1:15820658-15825924 GCF_001194135.2 Octopus bimaculoides
GGGGAAGTAATTGGTGATGTGTATTACTCGGGACAGGGGAGTTAATTGCTCATTTTTTTGGGGTGGGGTGGGGTGGGGGTGGATAAATAAACATACAAAAACTCATAAGCTAAAGTAGTAAGATTAAATATGTACTGTGATGGATATGTGATTATGAGTTAAAATATATACTGAGACCAGAGTTGGTTATGCGTTCATATTTAGGCATGTTCTGTAGTTTTCGATTAATTATATTTTCTTTATTCAAACGTTCTTGTAAAGAAGTTGCTTCTTTGCACTGGCAGGTGGGGAGAACTGTGAAATTTGTTTGGAGATTCCCTGTACATCTCTCTATGCGTTCACTCAAATATAACTGGCTATACTTTGGGAAACGGATCTGTTCCTTATGTAGTGTGGTTCTCCGTCTAAGTGACAAACTTGTCTGACCTACTATACTTGTGTTCATAACGAAATTGGATTCTGGGATGCAGAAGTGAAGTTAGTTTTAATTGTGAACCTATCTCCTTGTCTGAATTGGAATTCCGAGTCTTCCAGTAGGTTGGTGCATGTTCCACAGTTTAAACGTCCACGTTTTTTTAACCATTGGCTTCGTGGTTGTTGTGTAAAGCTTTGTATTTGTCAGAAGTCTTTTCAGTGATTTGTGTTGCTGTTTACGTTTGATGAATCTATGTGTTTTCAAAATGTTCAGTTTTGGATCTCAAGTGAGCGTTGGTAGATTTTGCACAATAGTGTTGTATGCTTTATTGTTTCTTGGGTTGTGAGTTGATATATACGGTAGTATTTTGAGATGAAGCGTGGTATTTCGTTTTGTTTACCTTGGTGTTTTAATGCCTATTTTCTGGATAGTTTTGATTCCATTATCTAATAAGTGGGGTGGATAATATCCCTCAGTTAGTGTTGTTCTGAGGTCTTGAAGACAGAGGTCCCGAGTATTTCCATCAGACACTATTGTGCAATTCCTTTTCGTTAAATTAAAGGGAATATTTCTTTTGATGCGTTTCAGATGGTATGAGCTAAACAGAAGATGTTGCTTCGAGTTCGTTGGTTTATGATAAATGTCAGTTACAATTTGGTTGTTGACTTTTTTATTAGAATATCTAAGAAAGAGAGTTGTTCTTTGCTATATTCCATTGTAAACTGACTGTTAGGGTTTATTCTATTTCGTTTTGATTGAAATACCAAAAGTCATCCAGATATCTTTTCCAGTTTCCTTTTATATAATAGTAAAATGGATATTCATAATTTTGAAGTGACACTCCATATACGGTGAATTCAAAATACCCCATTATTATGTTCGCACCACAATTCCATAGTTTTGTCAATAGTAGACGACTTTTTCGTAGACGGTATTGTTTTCTAGCATGGTTACTACAAGGTTTGTGTAGTATTCTGTGGCCATCAGGACTACAGCACTTCCTTTCTTTGCTTCTTTGATTGCCATTTCTTTGTCATGTAGTTCAATTAGATTTTCCCCTTCTAAATTGTTGAGTTTCGAATTAGTTTTTTGCTTATAGAAAGTATTTGGGAAATTTTGGATGTGGTCGCAGAAGTCATCTAGTGTTTTATTACTACCTTTAGGAACAACCAGAAATAGAAACCGCACAAAACATTTTCGATCTACTTCGTAAGCCATAGCTTTCATATAATTGATAGCTGTTGATGGCATTAAAATATTCATGATCGGAATCTGTTGAGAATTCTTGAAATATCTTGATATTCTGGTAAAAATACATCTGCTTAAGTGCTATAATATTCAATTGCAGTTTACAGAAGGCCTGTACGGAATAAACTGAATTCCGTTGATAGGAATGCGTCGGGATCCTATCCAAAGAATGAGTCTTTTGTACCTCGACTGTTCTGACAATCAATGAATGAAAAATGTCTGATGTTTTTAAAAGGTATATCACGGAAATATATTGTTTCAACATGAACAAATCATGAGGATTACTGCTATTGTTGTTTAATCATTAATTTCATTTCAACCCATATCTATCAGAGCTTGAATCAAAGGACTCCTAATAACAGTGGAAGAGGGTGTAGCACTATATTAATTAATCTATCCTTATCGAAGTCAGTAGAATACGTGCGATATGATGAAAATTTGACTGCCCTTTCTAGAAGAATCAATGACAAACAGCAAGTCTTCTGCAGCGTGACAGTCCTACCAATCGATAACGTTAGAGCACAGTTATTTTGCATATATTATGGAACCAAAAATTTAGTATCAATGCGAAGTATTTATCTGCTGTATATTTACTGTGCAGTATCTTGAGTGCTTGCTATTCAAATAATTATTTTTGACTGCAAATTTCTTAATAATATCTGGCAGTCAATATATGTGTTGAGGATGTCCTATCTTGTTCAATAGTATCTGTTGTTATGGAAATGGTCAAAAAGAAACTGCAACATCGTGATTTTGTTTAATATTGTGTGTTATCAAAGTCGGGATAAATTTTCAACCTTCAGCTAATTTTAACAAAGATGCATTGTTATATAATTTAAACCATTCAAGCAAAAGAAACTTTCTTTGCATCACTTCACTTCTTGATTCTAATTTCGGTATACCTTAAAAATAGTTCATTTTATAATTTCTTTCTTATCAGTTTTATATTTTCGACAAAACAGTTACTGAGAATTAAGAAGAAGAGTAATTAGAGAGAAAGAGTGAGCTTTAGAGAAAGGATGAACAATTTAATGATAATGCCTTAGAAGTGTCCGCATCTGTGTATGTGTGTGTGTGTGTGTGTGTGTGTGTGAGTGAATGTGTGTGCATGACTGAGGGCGTGTGCGTGCGTGTGTGTATGTGTGTGTGTGCACGCGCGCGTGAGTGTGTGTTATGCTCAATCACTTGCACACTAAAACAAAGAGCAGGTAATTCAACCGAGAGAACAACTGAATATTCATTGTTGAAACTGACGGATATCAAGGCGCGCGCGCGTAGTTATGTATGTATATATGCATATAGGCGTGTGTGTATGTGTGTAGTAAAAGGTAATTAGGATTCACAATTCCAGGCTGATACCTAATAAGAAGACTATAACTATCCAAACTGGGTTATGTATGTATGTATGTATGTATGTTTGTACTTATGTACGTACGTATATCTTTAACGTATAAAGCCAGGAGGTGTGAAAGGTGAAGGCGCGAAGTTAGATAGATTTTTCCATTACTTCCATGTGACTACAGCCGTTTCGTAACATTGTTGTCGTATCAATTTCATTATGTATTTGTGTTTGTATGTGTCTGTATGTACTCATATGAAAGTAAAGAAAACCCCATATTTCCTTTGATTAAATTGCTTAATCTCTGATAAATAGGTCTGTTAGACATAAGATTGAATATGAACTGGAGTAACGAAGTATACTAAGATGGGGATAAACGGAAGTTGATTTCGGTTTTATTTACGATATGATAACATAATCTAATGCTCGAGTACTGCTGATTATGAGAGACTGAATAATAATTTTTTGGATGCTTCTTGTATAATAAATATAATTTGATAAAAACCTGATTAATCAGATCTAATGAATAAAACATTAGCGAAATTGTTACTCTTGATACAGAAATTCGAAAAAGTCCATGTGTCTCTCTCATATAAATTTCACAAGAAAAAAGAATTAAACAGTTATGGCGGTCACGAGGAGAAAATTTAAACATTAAAATTATTCAAGTTGAAATATTCATATTTTAAACAAAAATATGGCTACAGTTTTGTAAAATTAAAACAATGTTAAGACAATAACAATGCCTCAAAAAGATAATAAAATGATAATTTCTAAGATAGACCCGAAGCATGAGTGCATAGTAATTCGGAACCACGACTTGAGCAAATGCATGTTGACATATGTATGTAGGTATGGATGTACATATGTATGTATGTATGTATGTATGTATGTATGTATGTATGTATGTATGCATGCATGCATGCAAGTATGTATGTATATATATATATGCATATATACATATATTATATATATATACATATATATATCTATATAAATACATACCTGCATACATATGGATACATACGCACATAAGCATACACATACATAAACACACACACAGATACAGACAGACACACATACACATATATATGTATATGTGCCTTCGTGTGCGCGCGTCTAAGGCAATACTTAAGGTTATGACTTGTAGATTAGCTGTTCGACAAATAGTGGGTGATGAATTATAAATAATGCTCTAGAAAAAATGGAGTCAAAATGGTCGATAAAACACTTGAATGAAGTGCCCCAGCATGAATGCCGTGAATGAGCTGAACCAATAGGAGAATTGTGCTCCAATCGATTGTTTGGTTAATCATTCGGTTTATTATGCTGACCTAGAGTAGGGACAGTAAGCCATTGATGAGGTCACGAATGGTGGCAAAAGGACTTTGGTAAATACAACTGATCGATTGGTTTACCGAATAATTAATCAAACATCCAATTAGTTAATTGATTTGATAGCTAACCAATTGACAAATAACATTAAAGATGGGAAATTGAAACAGTGTGTTTGATTATTATTGTCATAATGACTCTCTCCGGATATAACACAACTTCAGATAATTTGAAATATACCAGAATATTTCAGAAATACAATTATTAGTTTGTTTCATGCCGCAGATTAATCACCAAAGCATATAATGGCGTTTACCAAGTTGCTGAATGACTTATAACCGCAGGTTTTCGACAGGCAACAAGTGAATTCTCAAGATTCACTACAAGTAAGTACAAAGGGTTTTTAAAAATGGCATAAACCTGTTGGAAGGTTTTTCTTAAACATTTATCAAAATGCAATGAATATGTTTTTAACTCAGAACGATGTACCCCATTTAAACAGACGAACAACATATTAATTAAAAACGTAATAATTTTTTTGCAAATACCGTCGAGAATACAAAGATTATGTCTTGCCAACTCATTCAGATTTTGCGATACTGATACAAACCGGTTAAAATAGAAAATAAAAAAAATTGTAAGAATTTTTTTCAGGATAAAGTTTAAGTTATTACCTGGAAAACAGGTAACATTAATATTTCTAAAGTATCGTCTGACACTGATTCTTGGCATCTTTTAACTTGTGAATGTTTTCATCTGCTTGATGTCATCATTTTCGTTTTTAGTACATTGGAATATCTACTTAAGATGGTGCAATTCATACCTAATTAACTTCTTACACTAACTAAATTTCCTTGGTTTCATTTACATATAACTGATCGGTGTTTCTTACTGGTTTTAGGAAACGGATATATATATATATATATATA
>NC_068995.1:15826218-15828697 GCF_001194135.2 Octopus bimaculoides
ATACACGTATATACATAAATATAATATACAAACGTAGCACACACACAGAGGCATATATATGCGCATGTATATATATATATGCATGTGTGTGTGTGCATGCATATTTACAAAAATGCATGTCTATAAAAGTATGTATATTTTTACATCTGTGTGTTTGTACACTCACAGACACACACACACACACACACACACACACACACATATATATATATATATATATACATAAGTATATATGTGTGTGTGCATATATAAAAATGTTTATAGTTATATATGCATATAAGAAAAACAAATGTTAATGCAATTAGCATGTTGCAGTCTTGTTATTTTCCCAGTTAGATGCAAAATAAGAATTTCCTAACGGAAATAGTCGTTTTCTTTTTTTCTGCTACATTCCAATACAGAAATAATTTCCCTTTAACCAGCAGATTCATTAGATTGTGTCTTGCGCAATGAAATAACATTTCATATGTTTTGTTTAATGCTGTAATGAGAATTTCAGGCATCAGAAAAGTTCTTTTAAAAACGAATTTACAACTAATGATGAAATTGTATGGATTACTTATGTAGAAAACAAAAGAAAAAATACGGAAAAGAATGTCACTATAGAAAAATATTTAAAAACTATTTAGGATATATACGTTGTCATACATACCTCCACGCAAAGGTTTCTGTTTCACTGAAAAGAAAACATTGGAAGATTATAATTAGTATTTGCCGTGTATACATACATACATACATACATACATACATACATACATACATGATTGTTATAATGCGCAAATAATTTATTTTTTATTAGAAACAATAACAATATGTTAAATGATTCAAGCTGATTATTTTCTTTTCAGATAAATGAAACAGGAAAAGAAAAGTTTTAAAGCAGTGTATGTCATAAGTAGACTGGCTGTGTGCATTGAAAACAAAATACGTACAAATTATCACGTTCAATAAAGTGCCTTCTACTATAGCCTCGGGTCGACCCAAAGCCTTGTGACTGGATTCGGTAGATAGAAACTGAAAGAAGCCTATCGTATGTATATGTATGTATAAATCTGTGTATGTATATATCCATGTCTTTTTGTGTTTGTGTCTGTGGTTGTCATCCCATAAACGTTTGACAACCGGTGTTGGTGTGTTTACGTCCCCGTAACCTAGGAGTTTGGCAAAGAACCGATAGAGTAAGTACAAGGCTTAAGAAAATAAGTCCTGGGGTCGGTTTGATCGGCTAAAACCCTTCAAGGTGGTGGTCCAGCATGGCCGCAGTCAAATGACTGAACAAAGAAAAGAATAAAAGAATAAAAACTATACATGGGTGTGTGTTTGTGTGTGTGTGTGTGTGTGAGTGTGTATGTGTGTATGTGTGTGTGTAAAATCTCCTGGAATACATTTCCGCTTTTTATTGACAATAATCTATATTCCTCTTGAATTAGGAAAGAAATTCTGAAAAATTATAAGGTTACTTCTAAAAATATCCTATAAAATGTAAACTTACAGGTAAAGAAAACAGTAACGACGACGAGAGTTCCAGCTGATCCGATTAACAAAAACAGCCGGCTCACGTAATTACAGTGCAAATGGCGGAGCACTCCACCAGCATGTCTACCTTTTAACGTATCTCCAAAGGAGATTGAGAATGACATAGAATGAGACAAGGCTGGACCTTTGAAATACAGATAAAACTCATTTTTGCCAGTTAAGTGGACTGGAACAATGTAAATATACAGTCTTCTGCTCAAGAGATGCAGCGCACCGGCGGAAATAGAACTCACAGCCACGAGCCGAATACTGTAACCACTAAGCCACGCGCCTTCACAGCTCAAAACGTGACTGTAAATATAGAATAATATAAAATAATATAAAATGATATAAAATAATAAGTAAATATAAAATAAGATAATATAAAATATAAAACAATATAAAATAATGTAAAATATAAAATAATATAAAATAATAAGGGAATATAAAATAATAAGGCTAGTCAGATGGAGTGCCACTCGAATGGAATTATCTGCAAATATTGTGGATTCAATTATAAGCACGCTGGAATCGGCGTGGTACCGAAACAATTGTAACTAATAACAGAAATTCGATACATTCATGTTACATATGGCAATATACTTCACTTTATCGTGCAGTTACTGTTAATACCTCATTTAGAGAATTAACATTGCTTGTTTTCACTTTTTCGATATCAGTGAATAATTTCACTGGAAAAAGATACATAAGGTTTGCCAAGAATTATCCTTCTCATCGCAGATTGGTGGCTATCGGACGCTGACGAAGGGAAATAACCCTGACACCCGGGTCCGTTCGTGCTACAGATCACGATCAGAGGGATAACTTCTCTTGGCAAAACAAACAGGACACAGAAGTGTGTCGATAAACCAGCTGGAGGAGATGTCCTCCTGGGGCTAAAAGCAACAGTAACATCCACCCCTAGGGGTCAGCCACATTTAAGTGGCAATATACTTCACTTTAT
>NC_068995.1:15831240-15841602 GCF_001194135.2 Octopus bimaculoides
TAATAATAATAATGAAATACCAGGCAGTGACTCTCATGGCTTCTAATCTTCATTGATTGAAAATGTATGTACATGTTTCGTCTTGGTATAAAAGATGGGCTACAACAAATATTCTGTTTAGTACTACAGATTTGCTTGTCAGTTGCTTGACCTTAAATAGTAGAGATTGTATCTTAGTGCCTCGCCATACGTGTATCTTTGATCACGAGCAGAAGTAGTTGGGAGCATCATAGCTATGTGTCGAAAGGAATTCTTTGGGGTTGGAATACTTCACCTCTGGAAGCATAGTTGTTTCGTATATCATCCTTTAACCCTTATTCAGGGACCCTTTTGAGCGGGATGGGCCACTCAACCTGAAGAAAATTCTAACTGGTCTCACATGAAAGGTCATGCGCTGTTTATCGTAATATGAGAACACCATATCGGGCACATATGGTTGTGATGCATGTGCCTGGTGTACCCTTATCAGACGGGTAGTCATGATGGGTATACTGGGCTTCGTATATTTTACCCCAGTGTCACTTTGATGGCATGGACTGCTCTCTCACTCTATAATAATAATAATAATAATAATAATAATAATAATAATAATAATAATAATAATAAGAGTATTGTTGATGTGAGAGCGATTACCACTTAAATATTTTAATTTTTTCCCCCACATAACTTCATTTCATTTTGAAAATGAACAAACTGATGTGCTTGGTTAAATGATCAATCAGTGTACACAGCGAGTGTCCTTGCTCTAGGACTCGGAATGACACTTGGCAAGAAATGGAAACAAAATTGAAAGAAGGAAATCATATAATAATAGTAATGATGACGATGATGATGATGATGATGATGATGATGATGATCATAGCAACAACAACAACAACAACAACAACAACAACAACAACAACAACAACAACAACAACAATAATAATAATAATAATATTCATCCCCACTTAAAAGTGGATTTTGTGCTAGAACATACAATATTGTTATTTCCTTGGGGTTTGTTACGATAATGATAATTGGTAGCAACGTAATTCCTTCTTTTGAAATTACATTTGAGGAGGGGCCTTCAGTTAATAAAATGTCGGAAGGTATTTCCATCCAGAAACGCAGAGAAAAGTCTTGAAAATGAGCAACAACATATGCACCGACCTCAAAAGTGATTCACAGAATGTGCCCGCATTGACGGTTGTAGTTTCATGGGTAATGAGAAAATATTGTTTCGTCCTCCATACCAAATGTCCGTCAAAAATCAATAAGCATATCACCTCCGTCCATTCACAACGAAAATGGGGGCTCTGAGGATGAGCAGTGATGATGAAAATTCACATTCACTTAGTCGCAGGTGCATGCATGTAAATATATAGAATAAATTGTAAGCTGCCAATCATCCACGAGGCTGTGATGCCATCTCCATTATTTAGAGGATGCTACTTTCATTCTTTTATGTCACTAATGTATTTACAGAAGGCATTAATGTTACAGCATCCCGCTTATCTTGTATAGACGTTTACCCAATTTGACAAAAGTATCATTAATTTGAATTGAAATTTAATGAATATTGCATATGAAATAAAATTACATGTTGGGCACTATTTCGATTATACTTTGATGACAATAAATTTCCTTTGCTCAATTAACTTGAGAGAGACAAAAGCTTCATGAAATTTATTCCTTTCTTGAACAAGTGATCATAAGTAAAGTTTCCAGTCTTACCTTTAAGGACAGTTCAATCGCACGATTCTTCAACTCATCTTTCTCCGTTTGGTTCCCACTGGCAGTCATTTGATCTAGAATCTGCTTGATTGTCAGATATGCCCACAGATTCTCTGGAATGCTTTTTATGTCTTCATCAGACAACAAGCTTTCTCTTTTCGCTTCATCAGACAATTGGAGCGCTTCAGTTGTTTCTCCAATATCAACATCGCCAGAACTTGTGGTGCCAACAATATTCCATGTAATTCTCGAATCGTCTTTATCCGTCAATTTCTCAGCTATTACCGCTTCTGAACCGCTGAAATATCTGTGGAACTCATTATTGGTTAGCGTATCGTTATCAACCTGTAATTAAGACAGAAATAAGTGAGTCAAAATCATAATTTGTTAATGCTGTGAGGTCGAAAACAATGGTTCCCAAAGAGATAGATACTGAAGGACAATTTAGATTGATTAAGGAGACCCTATGATTTATGACATTTCTGAGAAGAATGTTGGCTTTATTGTTAATTCATAAAATTTTCTTTATTCTATTAGAATTGTCAGTAGTGTTTTGAGTCTCACTATTTTAAGTAACGATATAAAATAGTGAGGAAAGGTGATAAAACCAAAGCAGATAGTGAACGAAAGGAATTTCTATGGTGAATACTAGTTTATGGGGGAAAATCAATGAAGTCGCTAGAAATTTCATCCGCATCATCTTCAAATTCTAGGCCATAGTCTTCAAAAGGAAAGAAAGAATCAGACGAAACTTTACATCTCTGCGTACATCTTAACGCCATTGGTGAATGACAGAGGTTACAAATTTGTACAAAGTAAATCCTAAAATCTATACGGAGGTCCGTATCTTACTAAGTTTACTGTATCCCCTCAAAAATTCCATGTAACATTTACATATATAATCTGGAGTCATGTTTATCTCCCTTCCTGACGTCACAGGTCTCCACAAAATACGTTTGCAAAACAAAGCTTTCACTTTCAACAATCTCCCTCTTATGCCCGCATAAACTCAAAATTTTTAATAAGACAAATCACTGGCATCTCATGCATTTCTTGCTTCAAATATAGAAATGATTTAGGCCATTCCATTATAAACCTAACTGAAGATGCAAGATGTTTTCAACAGTGCAAACAGAAATCTCTCCTCATACGTATCATTTTAACTAACATCAACATCAACAAAGGTTTCATTCCATTACTTGCTATCCACACATGTAAAAATACTAAACCTCATCTTTTATAACAACACAAAGCACTGGCTAGGAAATTATTTGTCAGGCTGCCAAGACTGTATATAAGAGCAGGCATTTCCAAAATCTGTAATTTCCGGAATGGAATTTCAAAGAGAACCGTTCTATACTACACTACTTTTGCACATCTTCCAAATGATATCAGATGTCTGATACCAAGATGACATTACACGCACACATCCTCACATTACTCTCTAAACACTGTTGTGCAACAACTCCGGCTCTATTTAAATCATATAGAAATATGTAACCACTACATCAAACTTAAAGTAGCATCTGCCAAATCTACGGTCTCGCTGCTTACATGACACAAGAAAACAATAAATATAACCAGTCGTAACACTCCAAAACATACGCATATAACGTAAACAGAGGAAACAAATATTAGGAGTTGTGTAACATCTTACCATAACACTCACAGTACAGAAAATGATAAAGGGAAAATAAACGATGAAAAACATTCATGGAGCTGTCAGTTAATATCTTGGACCGTCAGATGAAGGCAGCAAAAATGTACAAGTAGTACATTAAATCTATCATTGATGATGGTACCCTTATCAGGGACCAACATCTTCACCACAACAGTCCGCCAAATACACTACAACGAACGAAAAACATTGCACCATGAAGCATAACAGTGTGTACATAAACCATATTCATAGATCAATTACACTTTTGAACAAAAATATTAGAAACAAAATGTCACTTGAACGCGCAAGGAATATAGCTTGTTACTGCCACCACCTTCATCCATTGGAGTTATTTCTCTCCTCAAAATACCCACCAGACAAATATAGAACAAATCCTAAAATCCTAAAATCTTCAGCTTCCAATAAAGCCCAAGTAACAAGTATACACAGAATTAACTGCAAGATTATTAGATTCCCTGCCTTCAAACACTGTTGGATGTCGAAACTTTCCTAAGGATTCAGTCACGTTGTTGCAACTCATGGAATAGCTGAAACATTAAATTTGCTGTAAACCAAATACTGATAAAACTGAAACTCTCATTTACATTCTATGAATAATTAAATGTGTAAATGTTTAAAATGTATTGCTAAGAAGATTATGAATGTTCATAGATGCAGGTGTAAAATATAGACATTTTGCTCAAATAAATTCTCCTTCAGAAATGAATAATTTTACTATATTGTATTATATTCAATACATAGTGAACGCTTTGATTTCTAATCTTTGTTTGGTGTTTATTTTCTGGGTGTCTGCATAGTTACAGATTGAATTCGAACTGGAAAGCATTATTATTTATGTATTAAACAAGGTATTGAGTCTAGAGTAGAAATAATTATTTATGTACTAAGAATGATGAAATGTTTGTTTAGAATTTCTCTGAACTAAAACTCGGCGATAAACTAGTAATTTTCACAAACCTGGCAATCAAAAATTTAAAGTAAACTGATACGTAAATAAATGTCACCAGGTAAAATGAAATAATAGGTGCGGTAGCTGTTATAGTTAGGAAGTGAGTGAATACTCTCACAAATCTATTCATATATAAATATAACACCTCAAGCAAACAAATTCCCGAAATGCTGAAGGGATGCTGCAAAGAGTCACATGACTATAAAATATAATTACTGATCAACAAAGTATAACCGAAGACTATTATAAGAGAAAGATGAGATAGAGTACAAAAAAAAAAAAGACTCATGAAATTGGTAAGTCAGCATATTAAAGTAGATTGGACACGAATACAATTGCTATGGGTGACTCCAACATTGCATACGACAATGTATTGACTGTGCCAAAGATTCCTGTTGGTTTCATATGACTAGTTTTTAAAATCCTGGAAGAACATCAATACCAATTTGATGATACTATAATAGAATTCATGAAAATAACATCATGGCTGTCAACTCAAGCCTGTTAGAAATATCTATTGGTCTATTACAAGTACTTGCAAATCTAGTCTTCATTGCAATCCCTACTTAAGTCATTTGCATTTTTTAAAAACCAATTTGAGATAATGATTTCAGATTTTGGCACAAGAACAGCAGGTTCGGGGAGGGGCTCGGCGATTAAATCGAACTTAGTACTTAACTGGTACTTATGTTATTGACCCGAAAATGATGAACGGTAAGTGCGAACTTGGTGGAATTTGAACTCGGAACGTAAAGACGGACGAAATACCGCGAAGCAATTAATAAGGAATATTTTGACTGTCACATTTAAACGAACCTCAGTAGCAAAAATACTAATTGTGCATTTTCCACATTACAAGTAGACGCCATAATATATTGCACTATGGTACTAAGTTAGAGCGTAATAGAAATAGGGACTATATCCTTATGTGATAAACCTATTGCCGAAATGACAAATGAGTGTGAGACAAATGTGAGTACATCTTCAAAAGGGAATATAAGGGAAATTTCACTTACCAATATATCACCATTGAACTGTTCACTTCGGTCTATATCATACTTAATTTCAAAGATTCCATCCAGAATTCCAATTTCTGATGGTACGTATGTAATTTCAGCTGTCTTTAATGAGGGGGGCGAAATGGTTGCATCTGGATTGGTCAATGTTAATGAATTTCGCCAAAACATTATTTTTTCCAATTATTTGATGTAATTTTCTAAAAATATTTCCAACATACGGCTCGTTTTAATAAACAAGCGAGTATCTATGCAGTTCATTGGTCGATATTATAATAGTAGTGAAACCTCTCGTAATAACCCCCTGTCCTCTTAAGAGAGGATGGTTACCTCTCCTAATAACACCCTGCCATCTTAAGAGAAGACGGTCACTTCTCATAATAATACCCTGCCTTCTTAAGAGAGGATGGTCACATTGGATATGATATAGTCCCAGATAAACTCTGCCCATCTCATCCTTTTCCAGGCTGATTTGCAAGTAATCTGAATTCTAGTAATTTTTAATAAAATAAATTGACATACTATTAATCAGGAAATAATATCGAATCAGGAAATAATATCAATTAATTGACATTTCTGTTTGACATATGAACATCACTCTTTCATGTTCCACAGTTTTGTAACAAACGGGTGCTGGCGACTGTGTTGTATATGGTTTACAAGATATATCAGCATATTGCGAAAGAGCGACGGAGAGTTGTGAAGTGTGATGCCACGACTTCAGAAATATATCAATATTGTTTGTGGCCAAAGTGCCGACAACTACGATTAATGTGGTAACTTCTACATGAAAGAAACCTCTACGTGGTCAAAAGAGATGCTAGAAATAGCTATAAAATCCCACCAACTCACACCTAGTGCTATAGTATTTGAATTATTGTCCCAGTTTCTCTGCAGATAAGGTCAAGGTTACATCTGCCTGTCAGGATATCTGGACAATAATATCTGAAATTCCTTTGGTAATATCTCCGCTCGATCAAGACTAACTTGTTAGGCAACAACAGCGTGATTCTTCCATTGCCTAATCACTGGTTCTATAAACATATTGTTTATATCTGCGGTTGGTTGGAATTAATGAATCTTGGAATTACTCAACCCATTTTTTGGTTGGTTCCACATCAATAATTCTCCATCTAATTTTTCTAAAGCTGTTCAGTATTGGCTGAACTATTACTTCTCCAGAGTTTTTACTTTAGATCTGTTAATTGTAAGATTTACAGAAAAATTAATTAAAACATCACTAATTAATATAACATGTCAAGAAATGACTTCTATATTATACTATAATATTGATCGGCAGCAGATTTTTTGGTGTCTCGGTCATATTCAAATTATCTGCTAACTTCACACCAGTGAGTAGACAAACCGATATTTTTCTCTGACTTGGACAGCTACGACGTGCAAGCACACGCACAAGCACCATCATGCATACACACACATTCACACACATTCACACACATTCACACACGCACGTAAGCACACACACACACATACATATACACATACACACACATACACACACACACACGCAGAAAAAAAGTCTTTCAGGTTTGCGGTCATGAATTCAGAAATGCCTCTTTTGACCTGTAGACTTTTTTAGGTGTGTTCCTAATATGCTTGATGCTTCTTACTTATGTCACTCTGAATATCTATAGCGTAATCTAAGCAAACGTTTGTAGCCCCGACACTGGATTCTCGAGCATCACAACTTCGTTATAGTTTTATGACGCTATTCAGATAAAGGTTCAATTTCCCTTTAGGTCATGGAAATAGTTTATTACAGCTGATATTCCCTATCATACTATCATAGTTGATAATCCATACGAATTAGAATATCATAGTTGATATTTCCAATTTCCGGTAACTGGGTTGGACTAACGGAGACGACACGGATCTGTTTTTTCTAACGATGCTAAACAGGAGACAATGATAATCTTTGTCAGTAGTATTTTATGCCACCTTAGGACATTCTCACAATTATCAAGGGGTTACTACCGCTTATGTATCCCTGGGTCAGCAAGTAGCAAGTTTAGTGCTACTAATTACTAGGCTTTCAAAGAATAAGTCCTGGGGTCGATTTATTGACTAAAACCCTTTAAAGTAGTGCTCCAGCAATTAACAAGCTCACAAAAAAACTAGATAGGTGATATTAAGTCAGAGACCAAGTCGTAGTTTACGCGACGAAGATTTTAACTCCAAATGATAAATGTTTAAGTGAAATTAACATTTTTCTTTGAACCTAGAATATAAAGAGGCGAGAGAAATACAAAGGATTTTGTCTCACTCGTCAGCGATCCTACCTGATCGCCGCCTTTAAAATTGATGTCATGAACAAAAGGAAATATATTTATTATTTGTTAAACCTGAATTGTCGAGGTGCTTGGCTTTGTGGTTATGAATGTTGTACCCATGACGTAAGATTACGGCTTCAATTCTTGGATCAAGCTGGTCGTAGTGATTCCTGAGCCCAATTTGTTGGTCCAATCCACGCAGCTGGCGATAATCAGCAATCCTGCTGATTATCAAACTAGCTTCCCGAGGGCAAAGTTTAGACCACGCAGAATCTTGGAAAGCCAGCCTAATGAGCTAACGGCTCGGGTTGGGTGTTGGTCTTTTGTTTTAAACTTAAAGGTGGAGATCTTTTGATTTCGACCGATAAAACATAATTTCGTACAAAAGATACTTAGTTTTTGACAGCATGGTCAGCGATTTTACCTTTCTGTCTGGATGTTTCGTACACCTTTCTAGCTTGTTCCTTTTCTTTAACTCCATCCGGATATTCAGCACCATCGATCACCCTGTTTATAAAGAAAGCAGAAATATAATGTTATTATTCGATAATGTAATAGAAGATTATAGTTCGTTGTAACGTCAGTATAAAATACATACATTTTGAAACCGGATATAAACGCCGCTTCTGGTAAGTTGACATTAAAGGTGACTTCTTGAGAACAGTTGTTATTATTGGCAACGAAACTTGTAACTTGCGTGGTAGCGAAGAATATTCGGTCTCTGAGTTTACACCCTATAATAAATAGTAAATCATATCAATGCATTTGCAAGTCAGTTATAAAAGCAGTGCTCGATATCTTCCAGTCGTAATTATGCAAGTAGAGTTTGATATCTTTCTATGTGGCCATGTTTGACGTGTTCTAATGTATGTTGTACACAATAGATATTGATTTCTGATTTGTGTCTTAAGATCTTGAGTTATTGGTTTTTCAATTTGATTCGATATGAGACCGAAATTTGGTAGGAAACAAGATGCAAGATCTATAATAACAGGGAATGAATTGTAATTAGTTGAATCGTTTCGCAAAACCATTGCAGGAATTATTTTACACACAGTGCAGAGCAAAATCAAGGTATACCCAAGGCCAACTCGATCTCACAATATTCCTTTCATTTACAGTCAAAAGGCCTGAAATTTTGTGGGAGAGGGCCAACGATTCCATCTATACTTATTTTATCGACCCCGAAGCAGAGTCGACCTCGGGTGAATTTGAACCCACAAAGTAAAGTCGGACAAAATGTCGCTAAGCATTTTGTCCAGCGTGCTAATGATTCTGCCAGCTCACCACCTTTTGCTATCATACTAATAAAGTAACGAAGAATACATTTCATTCTTCTGTTTTGGTCATGCCAACCGTCTTAATTCTTTTCAAAATTATTCTTTGTAATTTTTAGCTCAAGGACAGCAATTGTAATGGGAGGAGGCTAGTTGATCACATAAATGGCAACATTTGATATGTACTTATTTTATCGACCTTTGAAAGAGTAAAAGACAAAGTTATCCTCAGTAGTATTTGAATACAGGACGTAAACAGCCACAACAAATATCGTTTAGCATTTTGTCGAACTTCCCAACAACTCTCCCTGCTCACCGTGTTAACCCCTTTCCTAAATCACAAAATATTTAGAAGTAATTCTTTATACATTTGGGGATGTATGAGGATATATTTTGAGGAGAATCATGTTTTATTAGATAGTACACAATAAATTGGTTCAACCTCAGTATTTTACTTGTATGGCTAGTTCCATATTATAGATGCAGAGTGTAGAGTTCAGTCAGAATTCCTGACTGAGAAATTTATTTTATTTATTTTGTCAATGCTTAAAAGCTCCAACATCCACTACGCTCCCAGTCGTCTTAAATAAACGGGATTGGGTTCTTGTTTATGACGCATCATCTCTTTGTACCATATAGTGTAGGAACTGCGCTCATTGGAAAGGGCATTTGTAATTTTTATATTATGTTCACTTCTAGGATCATGATCAGCAAACACTTCTAAATTTCGACAAGATATTCTTTTTGAAGTATGTATAGAGACAAAATAATCTTACTCCTCGAATTTGGGTATTCGTTGGAGGTTCTCAAGTGTTTTAATAGATACAGTTTTCAAAGTGAATACCCTGAACATTTATTAGATACGTTAATATAAGGTTTGGATTTTTAATGGATCTAAATATATTCAATGTGTTTACTTGAAAGACTGTTCTATTAAAACACATGAGAACTTCCAATGAATACATAAATTCGAGGAAAGATTTTTTTCTTCGTGTCCACATTTCAAAATATACATCCTGTAGGAATTTAAAAGTACACCATCGGAAACTTAGTAAACTATTAACATCTGATCTACGCCTGTTTCACATCGAATTATTGTAACTTTGTCTTTTTCCTTCTTGTTTTCTTCTTTAGAAGCGTCTCCTGTGTAAATGTTTCAGGATGAATTTAAATTCAGAACATTTTCCCATTATGCACCATTTTGGGTATTTACACATCCAAACCCCGAATATTTCAATAACTACTGCTCCGATTTACGCGAAACTTGTTTCATTACGTTCGTATTAACATTTCAGGGTAACATAATTCATAGTATTTTCCCATTATCTTCCAGTTTGGCTAGGTAAAATTGCAAGCAAGCAAGAATCAAACTGACTTTTAATGTATTATATATATATATATATAGGTATATGTATACGTATGATTATATATATAT
>NC_068995.1:15841853-15842535 GCF_001194135.2 Octopus bimaculoides
TATATATATATATATATATATATATATATGTATATACATGTATATATATACATATATATATGTATATATTATACATATATATATACACACACAAACACACACGCACACATACATAAAAAGTGATTGTATTATACTCTTGCATGTAGTGTTAGCTGAACATCATAGGCATAAGTTTCAAACAGAGAGCAGGAACACGGTCTGTCTCGTCACGACATCTGTTCCTCTATACTGAATTTAGTTTCTGTTCAGAAACGTAAATATTCTATATTACAAATGAATGGAGTTAGTATCATTCATAAAATATTGACAAGTGTTGTCAGAAACCTTTCATCCGGTTTCTTTATTTTGATCGTTGTGTTGTTCAGAGTAGAGACAGCTGCTTTCGATTTAAGATCGTCGACGATTAAAGAAAAAATACCCAGAAATTTGAAATATGTGAAATTTGTGAAAAACTTCATCCATCCCTCCCTCCCTCCATCCATCCATCCATCCATCCATCCATCCATACATACATACACACATATACACACATACATACACACAACACACGCACATATATATAGACAAACATAATTATGTATATAGATATGTGTATGTATATATGCATGCATCTCTCTCTCTCTCCCTCTCTCTCTCTCTCTCTCTCTCTCTCTCTCTCTCTCTCTCTCTCTCTCTCTCTCTC
>NC_068995.1:15843613-15844693 GCF_001194135.2 Octopus bimaculoides
ACACACACACACACACACACACACACACACACACACACATATATATACTCTTTATTCTTGAGTAAAACACTTCATTTCCCGTTGCTTCAGGTTACTCGGTAACGGTCCGGGCTCTCTTTCAGGAGTCATATTGTGATCTCTCTCACCTGAACACCATGGAAACCAGATGATCGCACTCATATTTCCTGCGGCCCAATATAGAACTTTACGTGCACAGACAATTGGCGTATTGCATATTTGTGTGTGTGTGAGTGTATTTGTGTGTATGTGTCTCTGTGTGTGAAAGAGAGGGCGCGCTGTGTGTTTCCATGTCTGTGTTTGTATACAATGACCAATCGAGAAACGGTGATGGTGTGTTTATGTCCCTGTAAGTTAGCGGTTCGGTGAAAAGGAAAGAAAAAGAAAAGGACTGAAGACGATTCCTTCAACTAAAAGTTCTTCAAGGTGCTACCCTAGCATGGTCGCAGTCTAATCACTGAAACAATATATGTATGTATGTATGTATGTATGTATGTATGTATGTATGTATGTATGAATGTAGGCATATCAGTGCGTGTGTTTCTTCCTTTGTGTGCAGCAGTTCTATTTCAAAGCTACGAATATAACTTAGCTTTATTTAGTAGTTCTCTGAACTTTTTTGATTTCCTAGCATGCTTGACAATTGTGCTGTCAGTCGGCAGCGTTTGGATTTGTTTAGCCTAATTTTATTATATTAAAAAAAACAAAAAGAAACAGCTAGGCAGTAAGGCCAATATACTCCAAAAGGGGTATAACTCTATAATGAATATGTTAAATAGTTATTCCCCATAATTACCACCCATGTAATGGGGTGGAAGTGATGGATTTGAATGTTTAAAAACGACATTTCTTTTAATTGTCTTAAATTTACCCCTATAACCCATATCTATGTTAGAGGAATAAATATTCAAAGTTTGATCCTGTTTCTTTCGTAAATGGAGTTGTGTATAGAGAACAAACTACTTTGTGCTTGTATTATGAAGAAAGTCAGATTACAGAGGGAGAGAGAGAGAGAGAGAGAGAGAGAGAGAGAGAGAGAGAGAGAGAGAGAGAGAGAGAGAG
>NC_068995.1:15847542-15853969 GCF_001194135.2 Octopus bimaculoides
ATATATATATATATAGTTCAAATTTACAGAATATAAAAGAGAAAGGCAGGTGATAGAACAACAAGCAGGTGTATTAGTTTGACGCTCAGGAAGAATTAAAAAGTCTTTGACGTTTCGAGCCTACGTTTCTTCAACAAAAAGGTCTGAGAGAAAAGAAAAATGGAGAGTGAACGAAAATAACTGAGTGAGAAAAAAACAAAAATCCGTAGGGGTTAACGATTCAACATAATGGAATGACCGGAATTAAAAGACTGAGTGAAAGGGAGATAATAACGGTGACCCGATTGAACTATGGTGCGCAAGTCTTGAAGACAGTAAAAGAAGATTCATAGACGCCGTTTTTCTATCCATGACTAATTAATAATATCCATAGTTACACGCTTGTGTGTAACAGTTAATGTGTGCTTGTTGAGTGGTGCATCTGTGTGAGAATGTGTGTGCGTGTGTGTTAGTGCATGAAGTGTGTGTGGCCCTATAGTGTACGTATGTGTTGCGTATGTTTATGTGCATAAGTTGTATGTGTTTATGTGTGTTGTGTGCGGATGTATATTGTCTATGGTCAGGCGTATTGTGTGCATATGCAGTGTGTGTGTTTTGAGGAGTGAACACTTTGTGTCGTGGGGGATTCGATGGAGGTGTGTGGTGGGATAAGAGTAGCGTGTGTTATTAGTGTATTCTTGCAAGTATCAGAATATAGAAAAAGAGATTCTCCGTCAGAATTTTTATTTGTAATGACTGAAAAATCTCGTAAGTCTATTCAAACCATCCACGATTCTACTTTTTCTGTGTTTCAGGTACTTGTGTAAGGAAAGAAGTTAACAAATAAATACTTCTTCCCTGGATACGAAAATTCACCGCTAATAAGATTTACCAGCTCTTGTAACAATATCTAGCAACGTAAGTTGACTGAAGTATGTAGATTAAAATGAGGAATCAAAGGAAAGTAGGGATGATCTCTATTGGAAAAGATCAATCAATAGGAAAAGTTTAAGATTGGAAAAATCCATTTCAGAGAGCAATGCACAGTTTAATGTTCTGAGTCTCATCCTTCATCTGAGAGGAAGGAAAAGTGGTTTGATTTTGAGGCAATAAATAATACTAAACGTTTCGTTCTCAGAGAAAACAAAGTATGAAAAGCTAGAGTATATATGCCGGAAGATAAAAATGAACTTCATCAAATATTCCCAAAATATTTGAACTAAATGACAGAGCTTGAACCATCGATTTATGATTAGTAGACCTTGTATCAAAGAAAAGTAGAGAGGTCTCCATCAGCAAAGATCAGTCATTAGAAACTATTGATCTATGATTGCTATATACTCGATCAGTACAAATTCATTCAGACATTGAGAAATATCTTTTACATATTTCATTCAAGAGAATGCAGCCATGCTGGGGCACGGCCTTCAAGAATATTTAGTCGAATGAATCGTACCCAGTATTTATTTTTGTTTAAAGCTTGGCGCTTATTCAATCAGTGTCATTTGCCGAATAGCTAGGTTACGAGGAGGTAAACATACTAAAAGCGGTTGTCAAGCAGTAGTGCGTTACAAACACATACATGATTAAAAAATGCCGGAAGGCATCACGACAGATGTTCTAACATTCCACCAAGCCGTCGCTCTTGATGGATATGTATCGACCCAGACAGGAAGAAAGGCAAAGTTAAACCATGTACGATTAGAACTCACACATCTGAGAGCAGAACAAGTACTGCAAATGGTTCTATTCAACGCTGTAGCAAACCTGCCAAATCAACAATATAAATATTCATTAAATATCATTAAATAGCTATTCAGAAATAGTTAAGTGACCATTAATATTGATTTCTAACAATGCGAGCATTGGGTACATTTGGATAAGTCGCTAAAATGAACTTTGGCACCATTTGAACCCAGATTGTAACAAGCGTTTTACTGAATCACGTTATCGTCTCTTCTGCGTCGATGTACTGAAAATGAGCAATAGCATTGCTTCCACCAGTTGGGAAGAATTTTACCAGACTCTTCAGAGCGGGGAACCAAATTTTCAAGTCCCGGTAGTATTTGTGTTTCTTTCCTCGGAGATGGGGGAATCAATTCATTTGATTAATTGCTTCCCTCAATTTACTGGTCTAGTGTTTTCGTTGGGAACAATATGAATTCTGTTGTTAATAATTGAAATTTTCGTATCAGATATTGGCCAACCTAATTTAATGGATTACTAAATTATCTTTAATACCTCTAAGTTTTGAGCTCAAATCCTGCCGGTGGTCAACCTGATTACTTGGACATAAATGAGAGTTGTAGTTGTTTAATCACATGTTAGCATTGGTCGAGAAGACCTATGTTAAAATACAGTCAAGACCTGATTACCCAGTCTTCTTGCTCTTTAAGATCAATGTTCTTGGCTTACTTTATACAATATATCTGGTTTCATTTAATGCGGTAGAGTGTAGTTTTAGGTTGATCTGCTTGCTATATGTAACAGGTTAAGAGGTTCCATTGAAATGATAGAAATATACAGGCGTCAACCTGCTTGGTATGACACATTTCCTGCTCTGTTGTGGTGGGCACTACATCTGGGCTGTCAGACGGTATGATATCTTCTCCACCTGCAATTTGGTGTGTTCAGCTACCAGCTCAGGCTCCTTTGCTCGTCAGGCTGAGAAAGAAAAACTCTCAAAGTATCGGTCACTCTCTGAGAAGCTTATAGCCGAGCCTGTGATAGTGGAGACCTCCGGCGTTCTCGGCCCCCGGGCCGTATCCTTGCTCACCGCTATCGGGGTGGAGATGGTTATCCGCAATTGCGAGGCTCATGAGTTAAAGTATCCGTTCCAGTGCATCTCCCTCGCTCTCTTCATTTTGTCTGCTAAGACCATGAGTTGGTCTGAATTACAGGTGGTCAAAAGGATGTAAGAATTTTGTAGGTTAATTCTCTCTTTTTCTTTTTCTTCTTTCCTTTCCTCTTCCTTTTGGTTTCCTTTAAATATCATATTTTTTAAAATTGTAAATATTATTGATTGTTGCCTATTTGCATATCACCCTCATCTACTTTTATTATTTGTTATGAGTACATAGTTGAAATATCTATAATTACTAATAATTGTTTTCATAGGGCAAAAGCAAGCAATATAGTGGGAGGAAACAGTGAATCAAATTGACACCAGTACCTTACTCGTTCTGTATTCTATAGATTGCAGAACAAATGAAGGCAAACTTGACTTGGATGGGTTTGGAACATAAAACGTAAAGAGGAGCAACAAATACTGCAAGATATATTGTCCGATGCTTTGAACATTTTGCCAGTCTAGTGTCCTAAATCAGTGCTCAATAAAGATTTTTCTCTGTAATTACATCATGAATGGTAATGAATTGGGAGAATTAGTGGCAAATTCAATGCTTTATGGCATTCCGACACTTCCTTTTCCTTTCTGGTTTCGTATAGAATCAACGTCTGCTTTGTTTCTTTCAGTTCTCCGGCGTCGATTAAATAAATACTACAGAAGCAGTAGGGTTAACAGATAAAATGAACTGCATTCCTTTTCCCATGTATTTTTAAAATTCTTTTATGTTTCATCCCTTAGGTTGCAGCCATGCTGCAGCACCACCAGGTTTTTTGCCTATCCTATAAAATCAATAATTCAATAATGACTAACATATCAGTATCGTAGCTGAGTTCTTTAATCTTGTTTGTTTCAGGCCACTCTTGAAAGAGAGTTTATGATACGCCTATTCATTCGTAGTATTTCCCGCATTCCATGTATGAAACTATTTCTGTGATACTTATTACTGTGCCTCTCTTTGAATTCCGTTGGTCGCTTTAACACCAGTTACTTGGTTCAAAGTTACATTCAGCAGAATTCGCTCTGGGCCAGTTTCCTGATACGAGATAAATTCCTCTCTTCCTCCAACAAGCCTTGAAGACAGTAAAAGAAGGTTCATAGACGCCATTTTTCTATCCATGACTAAGTAATAATATCCATAGTTACTCGATTAAAGGTCTATCTCAGAGATGAATTCTTTGGTTTCCTTTCATCATCATCGTTCTAAGAGAATACTTTAAGATGTGCGTATTCTTCTACAAACTTTCCCTGAATACTTCTACGAAGCTATTTCTGCTGTGCTTATTAGTGTCAATATATTAGAAGTCAAAAGTTATCGATCTCAAAGATGAGCTTCTTTGGTCTAGTTTCTTTCTTACCCCCATGCAAGAATTCATAAGAAGTATAGATAATCAAGTCACACTGTGGTTAAATTTACCTTTCATCCTTTCGAGGCAGATAAAATAAAGCACCAGTCGTTATAACAAAAGTCACTTTCACTTTTGTTTTACAGTCGTCAATTGTACATTATTTCTTCTGCTTCGGAAGTGAGCTGTGCCTCTTAACTAAACCTATTTCCGTTGGATATTCTGGTTATATGTAGACACTGACATTTTCAACATTAATATATTATTAATATATTTCTGTTTCCGAGTCATGAGCACCTTAAATGATGAAAACTACAAAAATACATACAGCCATTGAAAGGAAACGAGATAACCACTTGTTACTCTCAAATAGTCCTTAGTACCAATTATCAATTACATTTCAGAGGGCGGACAATTCAATTTAAGTGATCAATACTTGATTGTATCATATTTTATTGACTCAGGAAAGATGTTAGCCGAAAACAACTTTTCTAGTAAGATGGAATCTAAAGTCTAGCCGAAGCTTCACTCGTTCTGTTACTCCGTCACCTTTTACAAATAATGGACAATTGAGATAACATGCTTCAGTGAAATCGTGAATTACTATCGTGAAAAGCTAGGTAATGAGTTATTTTTGTGTCAAATTATACTGAAAATAAACATGCAACTCTCGAAAATGCACAATGATCACAATATCTATAAACGATTAATAACAAAAAATATAACTTCTTAAGCAAAGATTATTTATTTGGGTGAATGTTTCAGTCACCCATAGCTATACAATTTAGGGTTCTTAGAGATATGAAATATTGATGAAATATAAATTCATGTGATTTAGTTAAAAACAAAGCTTATCAATGTCTATCTTCCAGCATGGAATTACAGCAGACATTAAACCTGGCATTATTTGCAGGAATGTGTGAACAGATCGCTTGTAATGTTTTCTCGGCTCCGTAAGTTTCAACATTGCTTCGGTTTTATCTTCTGAAATTTTGTGCTGTTTCATAAGGTGGCCCTTCATTGGAATGAAACGACCTAAAATAATAGGAGAAATATTTTAATATATTCAGATGGCTTACCAAAAATATTATGGAAGAAATGAATCAATAAAAAAGGAATTGTAGTCATAAGAATCGAAAGACAGGATAAGATGGATGGAGACAAATATAGAGATACAGAGCAAGATAGAGGTAGAGAGAGAGGGAGTGTGTGAGAGAGAAAGAGAGAGGGAGGGAGAGAGAGAAAGAGAGAGAGAGAGAGAGAGAGAGAGAGAGAGAGAGAGGCGAATAAAAATGTATTTAGTATTATTCTTGTACAATCTATATTCATTGAAATCTTGCATGTTCAGCAAAAAAAAACAAAGAAAAAAAACCCCTCAAAAAACCAGAAACAAAAACAATAAACGCACACTCACAGGAAATGTGTCACAATATAACCATATTTAAACAATTTCAGCGTTAGGAAACGCTGGAAAATAGTATCAGTTGGTTCTCACACCATTTTACATAGTCAAAAACTGTGATTTAGCTTTTCTCGGGCCTTGTTCGGGTACGCAGTGTTTACATGTAACAATAATAACGAAACAACGATGTCCATCGCTCCCAAATGGGACCTGGTGCGAGTTATCTCGTTCGTCTATGACTTCCAGGTGATTTAACACCAGGCATATTGATGAAAATATATATTTTCTTAAGATAATAAGCGCTACCCACCAACTAGCAAAATACATACCTTGTGTATGTGTGCACGATGCTGCTTATATATATATGTATTATGATGAATATAGTCAGCCACATCTACCCGAATTTTCGACTGGAGAACGTAAAGAGAGTGATAATTGTATCATGTACAACACTCACACTCATTCCCTCCTTTAGTTTTAATGAAATATTTCTCTTTGCAATATATCTAATTGAAAAGGTAAAAGTTAAACCATGCTGAAGATTTCTAAAAAGATAGAAAAGTTGTGGCATTCATGATTATCATCAAATCAAAATTGTAGAAACTGCCTAAAAGATTTAAGACAAATAAAATGTGAGAACTCTGTGCAGCATCGTCTATCTCGTATTCCTTGATTTTCAATTCTAATTTCTAATCTTATCTCGAGCTGGCGGTATTGCTTACCACCTTTCAATGGATGGAACAGCCAGACGGCACTACCTGTTTATTAATGTGCGTCTATCGAATCTGTTAAACATGCTAACACACACACACACACACACACACACACACACACACACACACACACACACACACA
>NC_068995.1:15855152-15856902 GCF_001194135.2 Octopus bimaculoides
ATATATATATATATATATATATATATATATATATATATATATATACATACAAATATATGTAACAATCATAATGATGATGCAATACTAGGCAATGGCTCTCAGGGATTCTGATTTTAAGTGATTTAAATTCTTATCATGTACGTTTTGTGCTGGTATAACAGTTGGGCTACGGCAAATACTCTGCTAAATATCACATATCTGCTTGTCAGTTGTTTGCCCTTAACCAGTTGCGTATGCTCCTTAGTGGCTGATATGTGCACCTCTGATCACGAACATATGCGGTGGGGTCATCGTAGCCATGTGTTGAGAAGAATTCTTTGCGGTTTGAATAATTCACTTTTGTAAAGTGAGGTGTTTCATTCAACATCCTCAAACAATCCTTAGGGATATGTTTGAATGGGATATGATACACATATTGAAGAAATTTCTTACTCGGCCCCATCTACAAGGTCATGCGCTGTTTATCTTGATATGAGAACACTGTCATGCACATATGGTTTTGATGCAGGGGTCTAGTGTACCCTTGTTAGAAGAGTAGTCATGATGGGCATACTGGGCTTTTTATATTTGAACACCACTGTCACTTTGATGGCATACGCAGCCCTCTCCCTCAATAATAATAATAATAATAATAATAATAATAATAATAATAATAATAACAATAATAATGACAATAATAATAATAATAATAATAATAATAATAATAATAATAATAATAATAATAACAATAATAATAATAATAATAATAATAATAATAATAATAATAATAATAATAATAATAATAAAATAGTGAAAATACAAAGCAACTCACCAATAACTCCAGATACTTTTGGAGAGAATCCTTTGTCGTTCAGGAGGAAGAAAGTTAAATAACCATATTTAGGGCCCATATAATTGTATAAGTTCCGTCGGATAAGAAACGTTAAACCAGGACTAATTTTTATTTGCACAAATATTCCTTTTCCATTCACTTCGCAAGATGCTCCAGAAAAGGCGATATCTGTTACGCGCTTCCAAATTAGGCGTTTACCGTCGAATACTATTTCATGTGTTGCTATCATTATTTCTACATCGGCAGTCCTAATATAAATTTTACCGATGTATGTTATGTTTGGATGACCGGCTTTATAACTTCCTCTACCTTCAATCATTTTCGCCGTCACGTTGATTTCTGTAATGATAAAATATTCATATCAGCAATAATAATGATAATAATAATAATAATAATAATAATAATACTAACAAGAGTAAAAATTACATAGCAACCCAACAATAACTCCAGATACTTTTCGATAGAATCCTTCGTCGTTCATATTCAGGGCTTGATGCAGTACCATGCAGTGGCTTTTCATCTTAACTGATAGGAAGTGTTATTATGTACATTTTTTTGTCTTGGTATAAAAGATGGGCTATAGCAGATCTCCCGCACAATATCACAAATTTGCTTGTTAGTTATTTGACCATAACCAGTTGAGCATGTGCCTTAGTGACTGATTGGGGTTTGAAACCTTCTAACCACACAGCCACACACATACACACACACACACACACACACACACACACACACACATACACACACACACACAAATTTGATGTGTGGTGCAATGTATAGATTTATTGAATCATTTTTCTCTATAAGAAAGCTCCTCTACTGGACCCGGCTATCGTTCCACAAGAGAATCGAATAAGGAGAAGTATTTTGCAGAATCCTATGAAATCCAGGAGATCGATGAAATTATTTAACTTCGAG
>NC_068995.1:15857277-15860665 GCF_001194135.2 Octopus bimaculoides
CCAGCATCGGTTGTCAAGCGATGTTGGGGGACAAACACAGACATACAAACACATACACACACACACACATATATATATATACATATATACGACAGGCTTCTTTCAGTTTCCGTCTACCAAATTCACTCACAAGGCTTTGGTCGGCCCGAGGCTATAGTAGAAGACACTTGCCCAAGATGCCACGCAGTAGGACTGAACCCGGGACCATGTGGTTGGTAAACAAGCTACTTACCACACAGCCACTCCTACGCCTATATATATATATATATATATTATTTGGGTCACTGCATATGTTTATGCGCTGTAACTGAGTGGTTTGACAAACAGAGCGGTGAATTAAGAATAATTCTGTAAAACAATGGAGTCAATATGGTCGAATTATTTCTTGAACGCAGCACCCTAGTATGTCCGCCGTCAATGAGTTGATAAAAAGAAAATGATAAAAGAAAAATACCTCCTCTGCTAATATTACCACCTGTTTTGTTTTGTGTTCAACGATAATGATTCAATTTCCCAGATATAAATAAAATATTTATGATTTTGCAATAAGACTTCTCTGATTTTTCCTATTGGATATTAGAAACTCCTAAATATTATGAATGAACAAAGCTGAGAAGGTAACTCACGTAATACTGGATCATATATTAACGTCATCAGTTCTGCTTTTGTGGGAATTTCGTAACATATAGGGAAAGTGACGTTTTTCAGTTTCACCATGAAATGGGGATCTCCGAAAAAAACTGAAAATATGAAAAAAACAAAGAGAGAAAACCGTGAAATTAACTTGCATTACCATAGAAACATGGATATTTCAATATATGGCGAGATATGAAGCTATAAGTTAGTGATTCCATCACGACCATGATATTTTATAGAGAAAAACTGTTTATAGTTTTTATATCGTTTTCAAATAGAAATAAAACTTGAAATATCTTTCTTAAATGCAGCGTATTGAAGACACATAACATTTTCTGCAAGAGATTTCTGGTTACAGTATTTGGTAGTTATCACACTGACGCCATGGTGTAGTAAAAGTATTTCAGAGATATTTTGTTTTGGTCATCAATTTGCAATTTTCATCTAAATTTGCATTATGAAACTGATGATTATTGGTCATTACGCCAATAATAAACACGCTCACTGTTTCGATTTCCTTTCTTTAATTTTATTCATCAATGGTTCGCAGTTTAACCAACTAAATAATTATTTGTTTGATCAATCATTCAGTTAATCAGTCAATCAGACAGACTGAAGCTAACTTTTGAGCAGACATGGCATGTCTTTTAACAGTTTGCAAATTGGCAAATAGAACCTATTGATTGATTACTCGAACCATTGGTCAAATAAATGATTAGCCAGTTGGTGAAATAGCTAACGAGTTGACGAATAATAATGAACTGAAATTGAAAGTGGGCGTGTGGCTATTATTGGCAGAATGATCTTCCACTGACGCAACACAGCTTCAGAAGTAACAATCTAAATTATACTAAAATATTTCAGAAATTTAATCGTTAGTTTGTGTCATGTTGTAAATCGATAACTTAACCATATAATTGTGTTTACCAAGTCGTTGAATGAATTATAAATGCAGGCAACAAGTGAAATCTCAAGATTCATTTCAAGCAATTCTAAAGGGTGTTAGAAAATGACTTTGTTGAAATGTTTTTCTTCAACATTTATCAAAATACCATAAATTCGTTTTCGACTCAGAATCGTTCAGCATATGATGCCCCAACCACCACCACCACCACCACCACCACCACTAATAATAATAAGATATATTTACAGACAATGAAGAAATCGGTCGGAAACAAAATGCAGTTTATAAAAAACAATATTTAAAATGTATTTAAAATAAACGTATTGTCGTACATACCTCTACGAGGAGCGTGCTGGGTTGTTGGTAACAAAGAAATAAAACATTGTAAATATTTATGTTAGCATTACACACACACACACATATATATATATATATATATATATATATATATATATGATGATGATGAATGTATATGAATAAAAGTATATCTGTGACACAGAATGGAATAAAATTGTGATGGTACATGTAATATATGGTTTAATATAGTTCAATCTGACGAATAGGGAGATCTGAATTTGATTCGATATTTTCGATATTATACAATACAATATATTATACTGTTCAGTTTATACACACCCGACCAGCCAAACCGTTAGTGAATATAAGACCCTTCATGCTTTCAAAATAAATTACCCAATTAAATTCAAATGCCTATCCGTCAGAATATATCAAATCATATATTACATGTACCATCACAATTAGATTCCATTTCACAACTCCAGACGAACGGCAACAAGAAGCACCGAGCAGCAAATTTTTGTAATGTTTAACAATAACAACAACAACAACAACAACACGCACACACATATATATGTATATATGTGAAGGGCTTTTTCATGGTTTCCATCTAACAAATTGCCTGACACAGCATAGGTGGGTTAAAGGTTATAGACGACATTTTAGTAAATCACCAATCCTGCCTTTGTCTTTTACCGTCTCATTTATATCAGGTTCAAGACATCTGCTATTATCCATTCCATCGGCTAATTGGCTCCCATTCAAATTTATCACTAAGTTTATATAACTACATAAAGTATAGAACGTTTGAAGCTGCATTTCTAGGTACATGAATATAGTGATTGCAGAACAAAGTTTTCAAACTAGTATTACGTCTGTGTAATTAGGATACTTACAGGGTTTGTAAACAGGTACAGTAGGTGCAGGGGGAGGACAGTCGTGGGCAGACTCATCTGCAGCGCCTTCATCAACATCTTCTTTGTTGCCTGGTTTTACGACAGTCATCGATGTTACAGGAGTTACAAAGTTATACTAAAATTACAAGAAGACGTACACTCAGATAATCAGATTATATATATATATATGTTTAATGAATTTATATTAAGGGCAAGCAAGTAAGTATACAAGTTTAGCCGCATGTTAAATGAAGACGTCAAATGGATTTAAGCTACTTTAAATACCACAATGTTTTGATATATTATATATGTAAAGCATAATGTTATACAAGTATGTATATTGTTATAATTGTCCTTTTAGTAAATAAATAAATTGACATAATATAGTGTCTAAAACTAGTGGAATACTACGTATTGATCCACTCCATTTTCTTATTTCTCTCTCTCTCTCTCTCTCTCTCTATATATATATATATATATATTATTTAAAAGCAGCAGAGATATAACAAAAGAACTGTTACTCGGAGTTTCACGTCCCCGTTCAACGGGAACGTGAAACTCCGAGTAACAGTTGTTTGTTATATTTCTCCTGCTTTTAAATAAAGCATATTACTCTACCTCTGGCATTTGAGTACTCTTTTTTCCACCTTGTTGC
>NC_068995.1:15861820-15862513 GCF_001194135.2 Octopus bimaculoides
ATATACATATATATATATATATATATATATGTACATATCTATATTTACACTTTTTTATATATGAGTATAACATGCATATATCTCTATGCTTGCTTATATATAATTTCACACACATATATGCACACATATAAAGCAAGCACACACACACACACACATATTATATTGTGTCTAGGAAGAGTCATTCTCTTTTAACACACTCACCGGTTCGATCTCACTCAAATTCTTCTGAGTCTTGCAACTTTTTTCAATATTGAAAAGGTCGCAAGACGCAACGAAAATTTTGGAAAAAATAAAAAGTGTGTGGAAATCGAACCAATAAGTATGTGAAATAATTAGGCACTAAAAGAGAAGGGCTCTCCCCAGAAACAATAAATATGCTTCAACATACGAATTCACGTAAAGAATATTGCAAACCAAATACAAAAACGAAACATATATATATATCTGTCATACCGGCCATGACGAAGGGAAATAGCCCTGAAACTCGAGTCGCCTTTATATATGTATATTTATATATTTGATCCTTTATATTGAACACTCAATATTACATCTACATTCAATACTTTATTCCATGGTGCCATCCATTTTTATTTTATTTTATTTCATATTATATATTGTATATTATATTATATATTGTATATTCCATATTCTATACCCCACATTGGTTCTGCAGGAATATAAATAAAACATTAA
>NC_068995.1:15862523-15863228 GCF_001194135.2 Octopus bimaculoides
GACAACGGAACGAACACATAGGAAAACGGAAAGCCACTTGGAATATTCCTTCATCAGCTGTCTCTATTCTAACCTGACGTTTCGAAGATAAGACAGAACGTACTCTAGAATAGTCTCTTCCTGAGTAGTGGATCAACCCACTACACAGAGGATTCCAAGGTGGCAAACACAAACCAAGACAGGAAAAATTGGACAGTGAAAACAACATTCAAAAGCCGTACGGCCAAACGCGAATCTGAGGTAGAACGCTAGTAGTTTGTCTTGCCTTCACAGCGGCTGGAGTGAAAAGAAAGCTATATATATATACATATTACATGCATACACACATACATACATATACTATATATGTGTATGTAAATATGTGTATATAAGTGTGCGCGCCCGTGTGATAAAAGATATGAGTATGTTTATGGTGCTGAATAAACGATAGACTAACCTTTGCATTCATTAGATAAAACAAGAGCAAGATGCTAAGATACAACTTCATCATTAGCTTCTTCAGTGGTTCTATATCAGGCTACCGAAAGGAAAAAATAAAGTTGAACTGATATTTGTTGTCATTCCAGTAGGCTTTATATACTAAAGCGTAACACATTTATTTCAGTGAGGACATATACACATATATGCATATATTTACAATCATACGAATAGCCATACACACACACACACACACATGCAAGCACGCACACACACGAACATTTATAT
>NC_068995.1:15863328-15867875 GCF_001194135.2 Octopus bimaculoides
ACACACACACACACACAAACACACACACACACACGCACACAAACACACACATATGCAGAGAACATATACACAGACGCATCTAGACGCACATGCAATCAGCCAGGCAAATCGTCACCGGATACTAGACACCGCCGCAGACACTGCGGCGCACATATTTCTACCCCACATTTACCATGATATATGTACTCACACACACACACACACACACACACTGAAAAGGGTCTAATGATGTTGTCATGACAAAAAGCCTCACAGATCCGGGTGCAGTTTAAAATTACTAATCCTTTTAGAATTAGGCCACTTTTCAGGTTTCCTTTCGTTATTTTATATGTTTTTTTTTTAAATTTAAGTCTTCCATCACGTGTGTTAACATTGCAACAGAGCCACAAGAATAGCTTGTGAGAGGTGGAGATGAGTCAATTACATCGACTCCAATGTTCAACTGGTACTTACTTTATCGATCCCGAAAGGATGAAAGGCAAAAATCAACTTGGACGGAATTTGAACTCAGAAAGTAGCGACGGACGAAATATCACTAAGCATTTCGTCCAGCGTGCTAACGTTTCTGCCAGCTCACCGCCCTTACGATGTTAATGATACAGTTGATGATGAGGATAGAAGGAGGTCAAGGATGAAGATACTACTACTACTACTACTACTACTACTACTACTACTACTACTACTACTACTACTACTACTACTACTACTACTACTAGAGGTAATGACATCCTTTTCTTTGCTAGTCACAAAGGCCCAAAACTTGATAATAATCCTTTCTATTATAGGCACAAGGCCTAAAATTTGCGAGTAGGGGGTAAGTCGATTACATGAACCTCGGTGCATAACTGATACTTATTTAGTCGACCCCAAAAGGATGAAGGGCAAAGCGACCATTTTTATCTATTCACAAGTGCTACATGTAATTCCACCATGATGTATTATCCTCTTGTGCAGCCCTTGTGGCCAAAAAGGAAGAAATCATTATTATTATATCAATATTCGTACAACAGTTTAGACTCTTGGAGAAAAACCTCCTACCATAAGGATACAACGCGTAACCTTATGGTATTGGGCCATGATTTATATCTTCTTTCCCTCCTTCGTCTGTACCATAATTGATTTCCAGCTCTAGAACACACTCAGCAGTTAGATTCATATATCGTTAACTTTAACTTTAAAAATTTGCTTACCGAAATTAAACGGTTAGCCACGAGTTGACTGTGTTTAAATAACGCCTGAAGAACCTGCCAATTCATGTAATGTATGATGCAATCTGTTAAGACTACATTAAATAAAGAACACTAGCGAGACAATAGTCGCAAATTTAAACTCCCTTCATTTGTTGTTTACTGTACTTGCGTCACATGAAGATTCCCGCAAAGTTATGCCAGATACGATTAGAATTTACAAAGCAGAGAGCAGAAGAAATTCTGGAAAGAGTTCTCTCCAACTCCATAGCAACTCTGCCAATTCAATGACATAGATATTGATTAAATAGCCATTAAGAAATAGTTATTAAATAACTATTAATATTGGTTTTTAACCCTGTGAGAGTTGGGTGTAGTTGAATATATCAACAAAATGTACATTGGTACCATTTAAGCCCTGAGCATAAAAAGCTGTTTGCAGAAACACGCTATCGTATCGTTTCTTCTGCTTCGATGTACTGTAATTAACCGATAGTATTGCTGCCGCCAGTTGGGCTGAGCTTTGCTAGACTAGTTAGAGCGGTGGATAATATATCTGCTGACATTTGCTCAGCTACTTTACGATTTGAGTTCAAGTCGCAATAACTTTGGCCTTTCTTTTCCCTGAAGTCGATGGAATAAATGCTACTGAAGCCATAGGGGTGACAGATGTTATTGATTATATTCCTTTTCCCAAGTATTCTTTTATACGTTTCAGTCCTTAGGTTGTGGCTATGCTGGAGCACCACCACGTTTCTTACTTATCGTATAAAATCAACAATTCAATAACGACTAACATATCACTTTCATAGCTGCGTTCCTCAATCTCGTTCCTTTGACGTCACTATTGAAAGAGGGTTTGATATGCCTATTTCTCCGTAACATTTCCTGCATTCCATGTATGAAACTATATCTGCGATACATGTAACTGTTCCTCTTTTTGAACTCTGTTCGTCGCCTTCACACCTGTTACTTGGTTCTTGGTTACATTCAGCAGAATTCGCTGTGGGCCAGTTCCCTGATTCGAGATAAATTCGTCTCTTCCTCCAACAAGCCTTGAACACAGTAAACGAAGGTTCATAGACACTGTTTTTCTATCCATGACGAATTAATAATATTCGGAATTACTCGATCAAAGGTCTATTTTAGAGATGAGTTCTTTGGTTTCCTTTCATGAACACCATTCTAATAAACATTCCTTGCATCCTTTCAACGAAGCTATTTCTGCTGCGCTTATTAGTGTCAATATATTAGAAGTCAAAAGTTATCGATCTCAAAGATGAATTTGTTTGGTCTAGTTTCTTTCTTACCCCCATGCAAGAATTCATAAGAAATATAGATAATCAAATCCCACCGTGGTTAAATTTACCATTCATCTTTTCGAAGCCGATAAAATAAAGCACAAGTCAGGTTACTAAAGTCGATATAACAAGAATTACTCTTATTTTTCTGTTTTTCTGTCGACAATTTTCCATTATTTCTTCTGCTTCGTAAGTGATCTGTGCCTCTTAATGAAACATATTTTCATTTAGGTAGCTATGGAACTTGGTACCTATGTGTCTTTTTTACAGAAAAATCCATAAATATACAAATTGTAAACATGGATCTCTAAAATGCACAATGATCATAAAATCGGTAAAAATATATCTCCTTAAGCAAAAAATATTTATTTGGGTGAATGTTCCAGTCACACATACGTATACAATTGATGCTCCTTAGAACTATGAAATATTGATGAAATAAATGTAAATTTATGTGATTTAGTTTAAACCAAGCTTATCAATGTCAATCTTCCAGCATGGGATCAGAGTATTCATTAAACCTGGTTTAAGTTGCAGGACTGTGTGAACAGATCGCTTGTATTGTTTTCTCGGTGCCGTAATTTTTAACCTTGCTTCGGTTTTATCTTTTGAAGTTTTGTGTTCCTTCATGAGGTGACCCTTCATTGGAATGAAACGGCCTAAAATAATAAAAGAAATATATTTCAATACATTCAGATAGTTTATCAAAACGAAATAGATCAAATAAAGAATTATAGTCATAAAAATCGATAGACAAGATAAGATAAGAGGAGGGTTTGAATAATTCACATTTGTAAAGAGAAGTGTTTCGTTCAACATACTTAAACAACCCTTTCTTACGGACCTATTGAGTGGGATGGGATACTCGTCCTGAAGAAAACTCTAACTTGGCCCCACCTGCAAGCTCGTGCGCTGTTTATCTTGGTATGAGAACGCTATGTCGGGCACATATGGTTGTGATGTATGTACCTGGTGTACTCTTAATAGACAGGTAGTCATGATAAATATACTGGACTTCGTATATTTGTACCCAATGTCACTTTGATGACACACACAGGTCTCTTCCTTAGTAATAATAATAATAATAATAATAATAATAATAATAATAATAATAATAATAATAATAATAATAATGAAAAATACAAAGCAACTCACCAATAACTCCAGATACTTTTGGAGAGAATCCTTTGTCGTCCATGAGAAAGAAATCTAAATAACCATATTTAGGGCCCATACGTGCGTGTAAGTTCCGTCTGATAAGAAACGTTAAACCAGGATTAATTTCTATTTCCACAAGCGTTCCTTTTCCATTCACTTCGCAAGATGCTCCAGCAAAGGCGATATCTGCTTCATGCTTCCAAATAAGGCGTTTACCGTCGAATACTATCTGGTGCGTTGCTATCATTATTTCTACATCGGCAGTTTTAATATAAACTTTACCGATGTATGTCCTGTTTGGACGACCGGGTTTATAACTTCCTGTACCTTCTAATATTTTCGCTGTCACATTGATTTCTGTAGTGAGAAAAACATAAAATACTTATATCAGCAATAATAATAATAATAATAATATTAACAAAAGTGAAAAATACATAGCAATTCACCAATAACTCCAGATTCTTTTCGTCGTTCATGAGGAAGATATATAAATATTCATATTTAGGGACCTGATCCAGTAGCAGGCATTGGTACCCATCGCTTGTCATCTTAACTGATTCGAAGTGTTATGTACATTGCTTTGTCTTGGTATAAAAGATGGGCTACAGCACATATTTTGCTCAATACCATCGATTTGCTTGTCAGTAGGTTGACCAGTTGAGCATGTCCCTTACCGGCTGACAATAAGTGTGCCTCTGATTACGAGCAGACGTAATGGCAGAGCATCATAGCCATATGTTGATAGGAGTTATTTGGGGTTTGAATAATTCACCTGTATTTAAAAAGTATTTAGAATGAACGTATTGTGGTCATTACCTGCACTAGGAGCGTGCCGTGTTACTGTCAACAGAGAATAAAACATCGGAACATTAATGTTATCATTATATATATATATATATAT
>NC_068995.1:15868299-15876788 GCF_001194135.2 Octopus bimaculoides
ATATATATATATATATATATATATAAGTCTATATATATTTCTATGATGAGTGTATATGAACAAAAGTATATCTATATAATATTTATATTACTAATGTCTCATGGCTTCGAATTAATGCTGTTACCAACTGATTTCATGCTTAAAATGCATAGGAAAATTGAACAATCCTCAGACACAACTTCACATATATACCGAAGAAGACCATCGCAAAGAATTGTCTATGCAAAATGCCAGCAATGCCCATACATGAAAGAGTGAATCAGCTGTTGGCTTCGCCCGGTTCCTTGTTCGCGGCTTCAATCATCACCTACAAAGCCTCCTACTTGACTGGACATCGCGGTCTCAGATATATTGGGGCGCCATACACACATACATGCACACACGTACAGATGTGTGTATGAGTATGTTTTACACACGAGTAAGTACAAAAGGCAAAACAAGGTGGAAAAAAATTAAGTCTTTTTTTTATTATTTAAGCTCCAAAAACTGCTACTCAGAGTTTTACGTTTGCCTTCGTCGGGCAGCTCTGACACAAAATGGATTAAAATTGTGATGGTACATGTAATATATTGTCTGATATAGTTCAATTTGACGAATAGGTATTTGAAGTTGTTTGGGTATTTTCGATATTTTCAATACAATATATTTTAGTGTCCAATTTAAACACTCGCGACCAGGCAAACCGTTAGTGAATACAAGACCCTTCGTGATTTAAAAATATATTACCCAATCAAATTCAAATACGTATTCGTCAAATTGGAATATATCAAATCATATATTCCATGTACCATCATAATTTTGTTCCATATCATAACTGAGAGACGAACGGGAACAGGAAACACCGAGCCGCATCTTTCTTTTGATGTTTTTGCAGCTTTAATAACAACAACTACAATAATAATAATAATAATAATAATAAGAAGAAGAAGAAGAAGAAGAAGAAGAAGAAGAAAAAGAAGAAGAAGAAGAAGAAGGAGAGGAGAAGATGGGCTATAGCAGAGAAACTTGTCTGTAAATAGATGTGTCTGTCCCACAAGATCAAATTATCACATGAAAGGTGTACGAAAAGGTTTCCCACTACAAAGATCTACAAGTTGAATTTAAAGAAATGTGGAAGCTTAGTAATACTATAACACCAGTGGTAATTTTTGCGTTGGGAATGATAAAGAAAGGAGCTGAGAAGTATATTAAGCAACTCCCTGGTAACTCCAATCTCCGTGAACTACAAAAGATAACCTTGATGGGTACAGGTCATATGCTAAGGAAAACACTCCCCATCTAAATTGCAATAAATGTTGTGATAATTTTAGAATGAGTACCAAAACAAAAGTGACCTTACTACTCTTGGCCCCCGGAGAATGCCCGGTGGTAAGGCAGTTGAAATAAAGTTACAATTGAAGAAAAACGTAAATAATAATAATAATAATAATAATAATAATAATAATAATAATAATAATAATAATAATAATAATAATAATAATAATAATAATAATAAATTAGCAAAATGTGGAATCTGAAGACGAATAAATTAGCAAAATGTGGAATCTGAAGACGAAAACAATACCTATTGTCATAGGTGCCCTGGGAATGACAGCGAAACGGGCTGATTACTACCTAGCTCAGATACCAGGAAACCCCAAAATGGCTGAAGTTCAAAAAATAGTGCTCATGGGAGCAAACACATAATTTTCTTATGGTTTCTTAAACATTCACTTGAACAAAACTGTACAAATCCAAATATATGGTACCCTAGGCATAACACCTACATGAACTTCTAACTTGTTGTCTCTTGAGGTCTCTGGGTGAGACTTGGATCCAACTTGTAGAAATGCAAAACAAAAGTCAAACATAAAATAATAATAATAATAATAACAATACGACGGGCTTCCTCATGTTTTCCATCTAACAAATTCACTGACACAGCATAGATGGGTTAGCAAATGTTTCAATCAGGTTCAAGGCATCTACTATTATCGGTTCTATCGATTAATTCTCTGTCATTCAAATTTATCACAAGCGTATATGGTTGCAAAAAATATGGAACATTTAGAGCTGCATTCCTGTGTCCATAATTATAAACTTAGTGATTGCACTGTAAAGCTTGCAGACTGGATTTACTATACTGTAAGTATAATACTTACTGCGTTTTTCAACAGGCTCATCTGCAATGACCTCATCAACATTTTCTTTCTTGTCTGGTTTTACGACAATCATCGACGTTACCGGAGTCACAAACTTATACTAAAATTATAAGATGTACACTCAGAAAATTCGATTATATATATATATATATATATATATATATCTTATATATTAAAAAGTAAGTTGTCTGTGTGTCGTGTGAAACACTTCTACTTCTACAATTTTCAATCGAATTTCACCAAATTTGTCATGTGTTCTCTCTTTGACTTAAGACGCTTTTTCTTATAATTTTTCCCTCGAAATTCCGCGCCCCCAACATAAATAGACTGCTCTCAATTCGCCTAGGATTTGAACCCACCAGGTCTGTGCAACGGTACGCGCACAAGTGAGGGGAAGTGAGCACGAAGAGAAGGCCAGGAAATATGCGAGAGGGGGAGCGAAAGAACGAAGAGGGGAATGATTGTTGTTTTTCTTCCTGGAGCCATACCTGGCTCATAAGGGCCGGTTTCATTGGCGTATAGGTTCCCCACCAGGACAGGATGCCGGTCCGTCGCAGGTGAGCTGTTAGATACAGGAGGAAAGCGTGAGAGGAAGTTGTGGCGAAACAGTCAGCAGTAATTCACCATTACCTTCTGCTGGAGCCGCATGGAGCTTAGGTGTTTCGTTCATAAACATACACATCACCCGGTCTGAGATTCGAACCCGCGAGTAAGCTACTCTAACCATTTGGCCCTGTGCCTCTACATACATACACACACATAGATATCTGTGTATTTCTCTCCTTCTCTCCTTCTGGATATATATATATATATATATAGATATATTGATAGGAAGGACAACAAAAGAAAGAAAGAGACCTCGATATTTTATATATATATATATATATGCGTATCCCAGGTAGGAAAGAAATTACTTCGTACGCAGGGATAACAGCGGTAAGATAAGTTATTTTACCCTTCTAAAACGGGAAAAATGTTGTCAGCAGACAGCCACGTGACTGTTTTGCCGAATCATCACTCTATACGGTTTATATGTTCTGGAAGATGTGCCATGATGGTATAGGTATAGGACGGTTCTCTACGACATTTCATTCGGGGAAATGCTGGTTCTGGAATTATTTCAAAATTCCGTTTGTCGATAGCGAAAATGAGGAGGGCATAAAGAATGAACAATAATAGCAAATTTCACACACACTTACACAGAAGTGTGTGCATGCACCCACATACTATAGAAAGCATTGAAAAATAGAAGTCAAATAACGTCGTTTGAAGTGTACTTTACGTCAAAGATATTTCTTCATATAAGCCGTTTCACGGAAAGTACAATTGCGTGAAATTTGTTCATAAGTTGGGTTCATGATATGAAAATGGTTATATACCCGTACTGTGGGTGTTCATAGTTCTATTTATATAACAATAAAGTGTCCTTTATTGTGTCGGGGAGAGCGTACGATTCAAAATTCTTTATGTTCAAAATAGAAGGCGGAAAAAAGCACAGGAGCAAGTAGTACGAGGTACACGTCCCTTTAAAGCAATCCCACGAAGTTTGGGAAAGAGTATTACAAGAGTTACCATGAATGACAGATATGATTGTATCTAGGATAACATTTCAAGGGAATATTCGAAAGAAATAATGTGCTGGCGGCCATAGAACAAATTGTAAGCTGCCGTTTCCCTTATTTCAGATCATCATCTTTTCATTCTTTTACATCAATAATGCATTAAGAGGAGGCAAAAATATTACAGCATCCCATTTATCTTGTAAAGGCGTTCAATCCCTCTGACAAAAGTAATCATTAATTGCAATAGAAATTTAATGAATGATTCTTATGAGGTAAAATTGCAAGTTGAGAACTATTTCGATTATTATTTGATGACAGTTGATTTTTATTGCTCAATTAACAAGCTTGGGAGAGACATAAACTTCATGAAATTTATTCCTTTCTTGAACAAGAAATCATAAGTAATGGTTCCAATCTTACCTTTAGGGATAGTTCAATCGCACGATTCTTCAACTCATCTTTCTCCGTTTGGTTCCCACTGGCAGTCATTTGATCTAGAATCTGTTTGATTGTCAGATATGCCCACAATTTCTCTGGAATGCTTTTTACGTCTTCATCAGACAACAAGCTTTCTCTTCTGCCTTCATCAGACAATTGGAGCGCTTCAGTTGTTTCTCCAATATCAACATCGCCAGAACTTGTGGTGCCAACAATGTTCCATGTAATTCTTGAAGCGTCCTTATCTGTCAGTTTCCCAACTATTACCGCTTCTGTACCGTTGAAATATCTGTGGAACACATCATTGGTTAGCGTATCGTTATCAACCTATAATTAAGGGAGAAATAAGTGTGCCGTATATTCTGAAACAATACTGAAGGATATATCGGAATGCTCCAGACCAGCTCCAGCCAAATATTCTTGGAGAGAATTTACTAACTGTAAATAGTGCAGCCAGAATGATACACTCTGTTTCTAAATATATTGACGGATTGTCTCTAAAGATAGCCATAGGCGCTTTCAAGAAAATAATGTCACTAGAATATGCAAATATCACGGTGGTGCATCAGCATGGCCGCAGCTCTGAGCTGAAACTTTGAAAAGAAAAATATTGAAACTGAATTCCCATACAATATTTAACTGCCTTGAACATTATTATTATATTTCAAGAGATTTTTCTAAACGAGGGCAATATAGGCAGGTATTTATGATGTAACTAGTTCATACTTTAAGAATGGAAAATCTTAAATAAATACTAACAACATGAACATTAAATATGATAATATGAATAATATAAAATCCATGATCGACGTACATTACCAAAGTATTTGAATTTTACATCTGTCATCAATGCAGCAGAAATTTCGTTGTAAAAATTCTTGAGCTGGAGAGCAGCTCGCACGTTAGTATTGAAGGAGAATTTCAGTACTTTATTCCATACGTTTCAAAATTTAATGCATGCTTTTATTCCATCAGATTTTGTCCGTCTCAGAATGAATGGTAATGTCTGTCTGAAGTCTCCTGATGAAACTAATGTAACTCCTCCCATAAATTTATTGTTGCATCTGATGTCCTGTAAGGTCTTACCAAGAGCTTCTATTGCACCTCTATGTGACATGGTGCATTCATCCCGAATGATAAGGTGGCATTGGCACAACACTTCTGCTGAACCTGAATCTTTGCTTATATTACAAATTTGACTGTTACTTGTGACCAGGTTTAGTGGTAATTTAACAACAGAATGAGCATGAGTTGTTTGTCCTCTTGGGAGAATATTGGCAGCAAAGCCAAGCAATAGTACAGCAACTGCAATTTATTTGTTGGCTTAGCTTGGAGAGAAGCAATGTTACAAATGTTTTATATAACATCAGAGGGTGAGAGAGAGAGAGAGCGAGTGCTACTTAGAGATCACTCTCTCTCTCTTACACACACATACATACAAAAAGATGTATGCACATGTATTACGTATATATGACAACACACATCTTGGTTTACAAGATTCTTTATTTGAGTTCACGATTTGAAGCATATTCTGTTGTGTCTCGGTAGTCATTCTATTTTAGTGCCTTATAATTTAACACATTCACCGGTAAATTTTCCACTCATTTACTTAGTTATTTTTCTAAAAAATTTTGTTGCGTCTTGCAACCTTTTCAATGCTTGAAGACTCTGTATGTTATTCAAACTGCGTTCTTTTGGTTTGTTTGTGAGCATTTGTGTGGGTCAGTGAGTGTGCACGAATACACATGTATGTATGTTTGTATGTATGTATGTATGTATGTATGTATGTATGTTTGTATGTATGTATACATGCATGTAAGTGTGTGTATGTATGTATGTGTATGAATATTTAGACGACTATGACCTGAGTAGATTTTTGCCCCACCAGGTCACAGAGGGGAAGACCATCCACCATCACCTCAGCAGTGAAGAAAAGCACCGCAGAGCGCTGGAATGGCAGGACCGTACCCGCCCAAGACCCTGAAATCAACAATCAGGAGAAAAGAATGATTGCACAAGAAAATATGTATGCATAAGAACCACCTTGAGGAACCACATAGTAAAGTTTAACAAGAAACTCTATATGCAGATTCAAGGTGCTGTCATTGGTGTCGGTGTAGCTGGAGATGCGGGCGGCTTCTTCATGACCTAGTGGGACAAAAAACTTAAGCAATCCTTAGCAGAATAATCCGCAACTTTTCTCCTTTACAGTAGGTATGTAGATGAGATTAATATTCTAGTTGAGACCAACTCTAGTAACGGTTATGTAGAAACCGAGAGGAGCATAATGGAGAGCATCCAGCACATACCTACCTACATCCACCAAAGTACCATGATAACTATAGATTAACCAACTAGGCACCCTAACAATACACTCCCCGTCCTTGATACTGAACTTTGGTTAGAGACAGTGAACAACAGAGTGCAACTCCTTCACTCTTATTACATGAAACCCATAGCTTCGAAATATGTTGTTCACAAGTACTCAGCATTTGTCACACAACATGAAAATTAACATAGTGATAGCAGACTTGTTAGGATAATGAACAACGTGTCTCTACTATGCAAACCCCATGAAACGAAGAAACATGTACAGAACCTCATGTAATGTGCCTGTTCTAGATATAGAAGCAAAGAATGGAAAAGGATACAAAGATCTTATGAGAAATCAAACATGGTGAACATGTGGTATAAACCGATAAATATCTAGGATTGATGTTTGTAGAGGCTACAGTCCATAGACAGCGAGCCCGTAGATTTTGGAAAACTCTGAAAGAGACTAAAACTCAAAATTAAGGTTTTTGAAAAATCAGAGAATTCTATTAGACCACCACTATGTAGGACGTACATTTTGAGAATACCATATGCACAGTTGATTACTGCATGGTATGTAGGATTAGATCTGACATTAACTGGACAACTAGAAATGTAGTCTACAGCATAAAATGCATAGACGGTACTTGGAAAGACATGAAAATGATATACATAGTGAGATATCTAGGAGCATTGTGGAACGACTAAATGAGCATTTGAGACAATATGACGACAAAAAAACAGTCCTCCATACTCTACCAACATGCCAAGGACCAACATGAAGTCAACCTGGGTCAACTTGACATCCGCATTTTACCAAGCATCCGAAGGACCCAACACTCAGACAAATACAGGAGTACATCATCATAAATAAAACATCCCCAGTACTAAATAGGATATATACTCAGTAGATAATCATACCTCCATAACTAGAGTTTATATTTATATACAGGTAGAATAGTTAGTGGGCTGTTATGTAGATGTATGTATGTGGGCGCGTGTGTGTGCGTATGTATATGTATATGCACATGTATGTAGGCAAATACATAGGAAAGTAAAGAGATAGATATACTGACGGATAGGTACATAGGTAATATGAACAGACAAGCACACATACACACATATGCAAATGAAGTCTGAAACACATAGCCATATGCACACCCGCTTCACTTCACAATAAGGCACATATGGAGAAAGACGTTTACAGATATTGAGACAGAACATCCACACATACAGACACAGTACATCGTCCAAAAAAATCCCAAAGACACTCACACTCAAACATGCACACACAAGGATACAGATGTACACACACACATACACACACACACACACACACACACACACACACACACACACACACACGTAAAAACACACGAATGCGAACACACAAACACATGAATATGCAGAATACATACAAACGTACACACATACACACATATATATACTTACGCACACACACTTAAATATATGCATGCATACACTTACATGCATACATACATTTCTACATACATACATACATACATACATACATACATATATACATACATACATACATGTGTATGCGCGCAGACACACTGACCCACACAAATGCGCATGAACAAACAAAACGAACGCACCTTGAATAACGGATAGAGTCAACAACTATTCAAAAGGTTGCAAGACGCAACGAAAATTTTAGAAAAATAAATGAATGGAAATTTTACCGGTAAGTGTGTTAAATTAGAATGACTCTCCCCAGACACAAGAGTATATATATATATACGCACACACGCGCACACATATATGTACACACACACACACACACACACACACACACACATAATGTTATATTGTGTGTGGGGAGATCCATTCTCTTTTAGTGCCTTATTATTTAACACACTCACCGGTTCGATTTCCACTCGATTTCTAAAATTTTTCGTTTCCTCTTGTAACATTTTCAATACCGACCAAACATGCTTCAGCCCACGAATTCACATAACGAATCTTGTAAAGCAAATACAAAAACGAACCTTATATGTATGTATGCATATAT
>NC_068995.1:15876856-15880326 GCF_001194135.2 Octopus bimaculoides
ATATATATATATATATATATATATATATACATACACATATACATATATATATATATGTGTCTCTCTCTATATATATGTATATATATACGTAGATATACTATATATATGTGCATGTAAATATGTGTGTATATGTGTGTTTAGAGAGAGGAGTATGTTTATGGTGCTGAATAAACGACAGACTAACCTTTGCATTCATTAGATAAAAAAACATTAAGATGCTAAGGTACAGCCTCTTCATTAGCTTCTTCATTGGTTCTATATCAGGCTGTCAAAAGGAAAAATAAAGTCGAAGTGATACTATTCATTCAGGTTTCTCCACTTTATACGCTATTTTCTAACACATGTATTTCAGTGAGGATATAAACAAATATGTGCATATGTAGTTTAGTGAGGGTACATATGCATCACTTATATACATACGAATAAGGACGCACACACACACACACACACACACACACACACACACACACACACACAGACACACACAGACACACACACACACACAGACACACACCCACACACACACCCACACACTTATGCATATATATTTATATTCATATCTACTTTCTTGCGCGCGTGAATACTGATATGTGTAAGGAAACACGTGATCAAGCACCGAGTTAAACAGACACACACACATACACAGAAGTCAGGCAGGCAAATCGTCACCGCACAGCACAGACCGTCGCAGACACTGCGACGCACACAAATCTCCTACACACATTCCATGATATACAAACACACACTCGCAAGAGGACCTAACGATGTTACTATGGCTCTCACCCTCTCAGATCCTGGTGCAGTTTAAAATTACTAACCCTTTTAGAATTAGGCCACTTTTCAGGTTTCCTTCCGTTATTTTATATGTCTTTTTATTTAAGTCTTCCACCATGTGCGTTAACATTGCAACAGAGCATTACGTCACGCCATTTCAGATAAAAGTCACATCATACATCTTCAAAAACTAATGATGATAGTAATTATCATTTCTTCTTTTTACTATAGGCACAAGGTCTGAATTTTACTGTTGTGTGGTCACATTGATTTTAAAAGCTGATATAAGTAAACCGATTTCTAAGGAATTGGCCGCGCCGTTTGAAAGAGAACCCGCGATTTCATTGGCACTAATTTGTTTTTGTTGTTGTTTGCCCAGAACAAGCAGATCAAATGCATCAAATGCATCAAACGCATTCCACTTCTCTGAAAACCAAACTATCCAATACATGATTTTCTATTCTAAGACATAAAGTTGCAATTTGAGGGAGATTTCGTTGATAATTCTTGACCACGTGAAAATGCCCCCCGTTTTATTGACTTCCTGATGTATATAAAACAATGTTGATTCCGATGGGAAATGATCTCTGAATGCAGTGTGAGGAATAAAATTACTGTTAATCAGTTGACCAGCGCTCTATTATTTCTACTACAATTACATCGTTATTTCATGGCGACGAGCTGGCAGAAAACTTAGCATACTGGGCGAAATGCATGCTGTATTCCGTCTGTCTTTATGTTCTGAGTTCAAATTCCGTCGAGGTTGAATTTCTCTTTCGGGATTGATAAATTAAGTACCAGTTGCGTATTGGGATCGCTTTTAATCGATTGGCCCCTCCCGCAGAATTCTGGACTTCGTGACTAGAGTAGAAAAGCATTACATCTATATTTTAATAAGAATAATTATTTCTAAGAAAAATGTAGGGTCTGGAATTTGTGGATGATAGGTCAGTGGATTAAATTCACCCTAATGCTTAGATGATGATTTTTTTAACTACCTCCAAAAGATGAAAAGCGGAGTAACATAGACATAGAACAAATACCACGAAAGACTTTTTGGGAAGTTCTAAAGCTTTTGCTAATCAATCGCCCTTGTTTAATCAAGAATGGCAATGATAAATGTCTCTTTTCTAAAGGACAAGACGAAGGAATTTTTTTATAAGTAGTTTTTACTATTCTCTCCACTTCTCTCTTTTCGGAATTGACTGTGAAATGGTGGAGAAGTGGATCCACTCTCACTTATTTATACCCCGAAAATCTGCCTCTGTCGCTCAAGGCTTTTGGCAGATTCCATGGAAATAGGTACCAACGAGTCAAATAATGGATGTAAACATCATTTTAGATTTGATAAATATTTATTCATTTCCGAGCCGAGTACACAATATCAGAAAGCCTCTTTCGAAATTATTTGCCGTCTACAATGATGGCATTGAAAGTCTCAGCTGAAATTCATAGCTGCTTACTTAAGAAGTTTCCTATCCCGTCTTTTTCTAGGCAAATCTGAAAGGAGTCGCTTTGCTTTTTAGTGTCAAGAAACAGTATTTAAACCAAGGATGTACAGAGACGAAGTGGGTACCGTAAGTTATCACAACAGATGCTCTAACAGTCATTTGTGCCGCCGCTCTTGATGGACCTATCTATCAATCTAGAAAGGGAGAAAGGCAAATTTATGCTAGATACGATTAGAATTCACAAAGCGGAGTGCAGAACAAATCCTGGAAAGAATTCTCTCCAACTCCTTAGCAACTCTGCCAATTCGATGACATAAATATTGGTTAAAAAGCCTTTAAGAAATAGTTCCTAAATAACTATTAATACTGGCTTTTAACCTTGTGAGACTTGGATGTATTTGAATATATCAACAAAATGAACATTGGTACCATTTCAGCCCAGAGCATAAAAACCCGATTGCAGATGGTCGTTATCGTATCGTTTCTTTTGTTTCAATGTACTGTAAATAACTAATAGAATGGCTTCCATCAGTTGGGCTCCGTTTTTTCGCCAGACTAGTTAGAGCGGTCGACGACATATCTGTCGACATTTGCTCGGGCGCTTTACGATTTGAGTTCAAGTCGCAATAACTTTGGACTCTCTTTTTCCTGAAGAGGGAGTTGATGAAATAAATGCTACTGAAGCCAAAGGGGTGACCGATATGATCGATTATGTTCCTTTTCCCATGTATTCGTTTATTCATTTCAGCCCTTAGGTTGCGACCATGCTGGAGCACCGCCAGGTTTCTTGCCTATCTTATAAAATCAATAATTCATTAACGACTGACATAACGCTTTCATTGCTGATTTCTCAATCTCGTTCGTTTGGGGTCACTATTGAAAGAGGGTTTGATATGCCTATTTCTCTGCAATATTTCTTGCATTCCGTGTATAAAACTATTTCTGCGATACACGTTACTTAGTTCTTGGTTACATTCAGAAAAATTCGCTCTGGGACAGTTACCTGATTCGACATAAATTCCTCTCTTCCTACTACAAGCCTTGAAGAAAGTAAAAGGAGGTTCATAGGCGCAGGAGTGGCTGTGTGGTAAGTAGCTTGCTTACCAACCACATGGTTCCGGGGTCAGTCCGACTACATGAAACCTTGGGCAAGTGTCTTCTACTATAGCCTCGGCACGACCAAAGCCTTGTGAGTGGATTTGCTAGACGGAAACTGAAAGACGCCCGTCGTATATATGTATATAT
>NC_068995.1:15880431-15882931 GCF_001194135.2 Octopus bimaculoides
TGTGTGTGTGTGTGTGTGTTTGTATGTCTATGTTTGTCCCCCCAAACATCGCTTGACAACCGATGCTGGTGTGTTTACGTCCCCTTCACTTAGCGGTTCAGCAAAAGTCACCGATAGAATAAGTACTAGGCTTACAAAGAATAAGTCATGGGCCGATTTACTCGACTAAAGGCGGTGTTCCAGCATAGCTGCCGTCAAATGACTGAAACAAGTAAAAGAGAAAGAGAGAGAGAGAGAGAGAGCGACACTGTTTTTCTATCCATGAGAACTGATAATATCGGTAATTACTCGATCAAAGGTCTATTTCAAAGATGAGTTGTTTGATTTCCTTTGATGAACACCGTTCTCAGAGAATATTTAAGCAGTGCGAATTCTTCTATAAACTTACCCTGCATCCATTCTACGAAGCTGTTTCGACTGCGCTTATTAGTGTCAATATATTAGAAGTCAAAAGTTATCGATCTCAAATATGAGCTTGTATGGTCTAGTTTCTTTCTTACCCTCATGCAAGAATTCATAAGAAATATAGATAATCAAATCGCACCGTGGTTAAATTTACCATTCCTCCTTTAGAGGCCGATAAAATAAAGCACCAGTCAGGTTACTAAAGTCAATATAACAAGAATTACTCTTATTTTTCTATTTTTCAGCCGTTACTTTTCCTTTATTTCTTCTGCTTCGGAATTGAGCTGTGCCTCTTAATGAAATTAATTTCCATTTGGGTAGATACGGAACTTGGTATCTATGTGTCTTTGTTACAGAAACATCCCTGCGATAGCAAGAGGATTGCTTCATGTTGGGTATTCTGGTAATATGTAGACACTGACATTTTCAACATTAATATATTATTAGTATATTCCTGTTTCCGAGTCATGAGTACCAGACATGAAGAAAACTACTAAATACTTGCATGTATTGAAAGGAAACGAGATAACCATTTGTTACTCTCAAATAATACTTAGTAGCAATTAGTAATAAAACTTCAGAGGACGGAAAATTCAGTCGAAGCGATCAGTACTTGAGTGCTTCGTATTGTATTGACGCAGGAAAGATGACAGCCGAAAATAACTTTTCTTATAAGATTGAGCGTAGAGTCTATCCAAAGCTCCACTAGTTCTGTTAATCCGTCACCTTTTACAAATAACGAACAATTGAAATAACATGTTCCAGTGAAATGTTGAATTAATACATTCAGAACTATTTCATCTGTCGTTACGTTCTGAGTTCAAATTCCGCCGAGGTCGATTTTGCTTTTTATCCTTTCGTGGTCGATAAGTTAAGTACTTGTTGCGTACTAGGGTCAATATAATCGACTGGCCGCCTTCCCCAAAATCTCCGGCCTTGTGCTTAGAGTAGGAAAGAATCTACTCAAAACTTGCTAATGAATTATTTTATTTGAAAAAATTATATAAAATGTGGATCTTTAAAATGCACAATGATCGTAAAATCTGTGAACAAAAAATATAACTTGTTAAGCAAAAGATATTTATTTGGGTGAACGTTTTAGTCACACATGGGTATATAATTGACGGTCCTTAAAGATATGAAAATATTGATCAAATTAAACGTAAATTTATGATTTAGTTCAAAACAAGCTTATCAATGTCTATCTTCCAGCATGGGATCAGAGTATTCATTAAACCTGGTTTAAGTTGCAGGAATGTGTGAACAGATCGCTTGTAATGTTTTCTCGGTTTCGTAACTTTCAACCTTGCTTCGGTTTTATCTTTTGAAGTTTTGTGTTCCTTCATAAGGTGACCCGTCATTGCAATGAAACGACCTATCATAATACAAGAAATATATCTTAATATATTCAGGTGGTTTATAAAAAAGAAATGAATCAAATAAAACGAAATCTAGTCATAAGAATCGAAAGACAAGATAAGATGTTTAGAGACAGACATACAGCAGTAGATAGAAAGAGGGAGGGAGGAGATGGGGAAAGAGAGAGAGAGAGAAAGAGGGTGAATAAAAACGTATTTAGTATTATTCTTGTGCAATCTTTATTCATTGAAATGTTGCATCTTCAGAGATTTAAAATTCAAAAAATAATAAATAAATAAATAAACGTACACTGACCGAAAGTGTGTCAAGATATAACGATATTTGGACATCTTCAGAGTTATGAAATGCTGAGAAATAACACCAGATTGTTCTTACACTATTTTACATACAATCATACGCAATGTTTTCGCGTGCGTCGATCGAACCGCTTTCGGGTACGCGGTAACGACATGATGTTACAATAAGGAAGAAACAATGATGTCTCTCGCTCCGAATGGGACCTGGTACGAGTTATCGCGCTCGTCTATGGCTTCTGAGAATATATATTTCTTAAGATTATAAGCGCTGCCTACCCACCAATTAGCAAAACATATATATTTGGGGTGTGTATGTATGTGTGAAGGCGCATGGATCAATGTTTAGAGCGTCGTGCTTACGCTTGTGAGGTTGTTATTTCGATTCGCGGACCGGGCTGCGTGTTGTGTTCTTGAGCAAG
>NC_068995.1:15884280-15887270 GCF_001194135.2 Octopus bimaculoides
CATTTAATGTGTGTGTGTGTGTGTGTGTGTGTGTGTGTCCATACAATGATATCTCCATAATATATTGGTGAGATAAAACATGTAAGAGTTACCAAAATAGCAAAAATTATTATTAATAATATTATGAGGCTTTTCTCCCTTAGACGGATTTTTATTTAAGGAGGAATTTGAATATGACTCAGACTTAGAGAATATAAATTTTCTGGTGTTTACTTTTTACTTATTACCCTGAGGATGTGTAAGGTAATTTACTTATTTAACTTGAATTGAGAGTTGAATTTTGACCTTATACAGAAATGTTGACATAGGTAATAAACTTTAATATAAATGGATATTAGCGCCAAAACTCTTATTTAAATTTTTGATATATATATATATATATATATGTGTGTGTGTGTGTGTGTGTGTGTGCGTGTGTGTGTGTGTGTGTGTGTGTGTGTGTGTGTGTGTGTTTAGAGAGAGAGACAGACAAACAGACATGCAATAATGATAAGGATAATGCAAACTAGTCACTGGCTCTCAGGTCTTCTGGTCTTAGCTGATTTAAATTGTTATCACGTATATGTTTTGTCCAGGTATAATAGTTGGATACGGCAAATATTCTTCTGAACATCACATGTCTGCTTGTCAGTTGTTTGCCATTAACCAGTTGCGTATGTTCCTTAGTGGCTGATGATATGTGCATCTCTGATCATGTACAAATGCAGGGGTGGGGTGGGGGAAAGGTATCATAGCCGTGTGTCGAGAGGAATTCGTTGGGGTTTGAATAATTCACCTTTGTAAAGAGAGGTTTTTCGTTCAACACTCTTAAACAATACTTTCTCATGGACCTTTTGAGTTGCTTGGGATACTCCTCATGAAGAAAACTCAAACTCGGCTCCATCTGCAAGCTCATGCGCTGTTTATCTTGATACGAGAACACTATGTCGGGCACATATGGTTGTGATGTAAGTACCTGGTGTACCCTTATTAGACAGGTAGTCATGATGGGTATACTAGGCTTTGTATATTTGTACCCCAATGTCAGTTTGATGGCATCCGCAGCACTCTCCACCAATAATAATAATAATAATAATAATAATAATAATAATAATAATAATAATAATGATGATGAAGAATACAAAGCAACTCACCAATAACTCCAGATACTTTTGGAGAGAATCCTTTGTCGTCCATGAGAAAGAAATCTAAATAACCATATTTAGGTCCCATACGTGCGTGTAAGTTCCGTCTGATAAGAAACGTTAAACCAGGATTAATTTCTATTTCCACAAGCGTTCCTTTTCCATTCACTTCGCAAGATGCTCCAGCAAAGGCGATATCTGCTTCATGCTTCCAAATCAGGCGTTTACCGTTGAATACTATCTGGTGCGTTGCTATCATTATTTCTACATCGGCAGTTTTAATATAAACTTTACCGATGTATGTCCTGTTTGGACGACCGGGCTTATAACTTCCTGTACCCTCCATTATTTTCGCCGATACATTGATTTCTGTCGTGGGAAAAAAATAAAATATTCATATCGGGAATAATAATAATAATAATAATAATAATAATAATAATAATAATAATGAAGAAAGCAAGAAACATCAAAAGCAGTAAAACAACTGATATACAAACTAAATCAGGAACAACAACGGATCATGATAAAACGATGTTCAAGAAAACCCCTTCATGGCAAATACTGGGTTAAAATGAATAGAAAGGTGATAGACAATGCAAAATTTCAACAATGGATGAGAAGGTCATGATTCAAAGCAGAGACTGAAAGATTTTTATTTGCAGCACAAGCCGCCTCACTAGAAATTACCAAAAACATGTAATGATAAGATATACAAATAACTTCAGCATATGTGGATATGGACAAGAAACAGTAAATCATATTGTCGCTAGCTACAAAGTCGTGACTAAGAAGAAATGTATTCACAGACATGACAGAGTTTGGATCTATATATACTGGAAGCTATGCCAACACTATGGAATAACAAGAGAAAAAAAGATGATACAGGCACACACCAGAAAAGGTCGCAGAAAATGAAAAAGCAACCATACTATGCCAATACTCTCAGATAGAGAATTTAATGCCAATAGGCCGGATATATATGCTTTCTAACAGATGTATCAGTACCACCAGATGATAATGTTTCTCTAAAAGAAAGAGAGAAACTTTCAAAATACAAAGACCTGGAAATAGAGATACCTAGAATAAGGAGTCTAAAAACAGAAACAACTCCTATCATAGTAGGCACATTAGGTAGGATTAAAAAGTACTCAGACAAATATATAACAAAATCACCAGAACTAACAAGTATATTCAACATAGTATATTCAACAAGAAAATAGTACTACTGGACACTACACACACCCTACGTAAAACACTTTCAATATAGTAAAAATAAGAGCATCACAGCAAAGCCCTGTACATACCCAAGGCACACAGAGCTACGCTCGGTAGTTCAATGAAAGCACGTGATGAAAACAAGACTACTGAATAATAATAATAATAATAATAATAATAATAATAATAATGATAATAATAATAATAATATTCCTTTCTGTTATAAGCCACTTCGGTGGCATATGGACTGAAATTGCTTCAAGGAATACTACATGCAAAAATTGGTTTCTAAGGTTGAATCCTATTTATAACTTCTACGGATTCCTTGGGGCTCCATAACCTCCTAAACCTTGATCCTTGGATCTTACCTTTAAGCCTCTCTGTATCTCTCTCTCTTTCTCTCTCTCTCTCTCTCTCTCTCCCACTATATATATTTTAAAGCATTAATACGGAAGACTGAGTGTAACTAGAGGCATTTATTATGTATATTCTGTCTGAGACATTGTATTCGTTTATGCGCTGTAACTGAGTGGTTTGACAAAAAGAGCGGTGAATTAAGAATAATTCTTTAAAACAATAGAGTCAATACGGTCGAATGATTTCTTGAACGCTGCATCCCAGTATGTCCACCGTTAATGAGTTGACCCCCCC
>NC_068995.1:15887302-15890574 GCF_001194135.2 Octopus bimaculoides
TAAAAAAGATAAAAGAAAAATACCTCCTCTGCTGATATCACTAACCCTGCTTCCTCTTTTGTGTTCAACGATATTGATTTAATTTCCCAGATATAAATAGAATATTTATGATTTTGCAATAAGACTTCTCTGATTTCTCCTCTCGAATATCAGAAACACAGATATTATATATGAACAAAGCTGAGAATTTAACTTACTTAATACTGGATCATATATTAACGTCATTAGTCTTCCTGCTTTTGCGGGCATTTTGTAACATACAGGGAAAGTCACGTTTTTCAGTTTCACAAAGAAATGGGGATCACCATAAGAACCTGGAAACATGAAAAACACAAAAAGCGAACAATGTGAAATTAACTTGCATTAACATAGAAACATGGATTTGTGAATATATGGAGAGATGTGAAGCTATAAGTTAGTGAGTCCGTCACGACCATGATGTTTTATAAAGATACGCTGTTTAAATTGTTTCTTAAATGTATGCATATAAAATAAACAAATGCTAATACAAATTGTAAGTTGTACACTTTTTATTAATAGAGTGAGTTGTAAGGTGTTGAAATGGCAGAATCGTTAGCACGCTGGGTAAAACTCTTACTGCTAATTCACTTGTCGATACGTTCTGAGTTCGAATTCTGCCGCCATCGACTTAAGCTTTCGTTCTTCCGCGGTCGACAAATTAAGTACCAGTCAACGACTAATGTCAATGTGATCAAATATTCCCCTTTCTGTGAATTCCAGTCTTGATTATTACAGTGAGATGTAGAATATGAAATTTCCTACGGAAAGACCAATTTTTTTTTTTTTTTTCTTTTACTTTACATTGCAGTATAGAAATAATTTCGCTTTAACTAGCAGATTCATTACTTTTGTTAGACGTATTGAAATACCATTTATTATGCTTTGTTTAACATTGCAATGAGAATTTCGGGCATCTGTAAAGTTCTCAAAATCTATTTACTGCCAATGACTAAACTGGATGGAAACATAAAGTTATTAAGGAACAATATTTAAAAAGTATTTAGAATAAATATATTGTCGTACATACCTCCACTTGGTACGTGCGGGGTTACTGTTAACAGAGAAATAGAACATTGGAATATTAATGTTAGCATTATATATATATATATATATATATATATATATATGTGTGTGTGTGTGTGTGTGTGTGTGTGTGTGTGTGTGTGTGCTTGTGTGTGTGTGTGTGTTTTGTAGTAATGTGAATTAGTTATTAGTAAATAGTTCATGCTTGTTATTTATTGGAAACAATATTAGTAAGTTACACGTATCAAGGTGACAATTTTTAATATGAATAAAATGAAGATAATGTTTTAAAGCAGTGTATGTCACAAGTCGATTGATTGTGTGTATTGAAAGAAAGACAAGCATAGTGTTCCGTTCAATAAAATTAAGATGAATTCTAAACTAAGTAAATGTCTCAATGACATTTTGGTTATAAAAGAAGGGATATCAAAAATGTCACTAATATAGGTGTGTGCATGTGCATATGCGTGTACACACAGACACACGCATGCATATACGCATACATATACATATATATACGTGTATATATATTTTTATGATGAGTGTATATGAACAAAAGTATATCTGTATATAATATTTATATTACTAAAGTCTCATGGGTTCGAATTAATGCTGCTACCAACTGATTTCATGCCGTAGAAGCAGAGGAAAATTTAACAATCCTCGGAAAATGCAGAGGAAAATTCAACAACCTTCGGACACACCTTCATATATATACCGAAGAAGACCATCACTAACCATTGTCCATGCAAAATGTCAGCAATGCCCATGGATGAAAGCATTGCATCAGCTGTAGGCTTCACCCGGCTTCGTGTCCGTGACTTCCACCCTCACCGATGGGCCCTCCTACTTGATTGGACGTCGCAGTTTCAGGTATATTGGAGCGTCATACATACATACATACATACATACATACATACATACATACATACATACATACATACATATGCACATACAGGTGTATGTATGAGTATGTCTTACACACGAGTAAGTACAAAATGCAAAACAAGGTGAAAAAAATTAAGTTTCTTTTTATTAAAGCTCCAAAAACTGCTACTTAGAGTTTCATGTTCGTGTTCCCTGAGCAGTTGTGACACAGAATGGAATAAAATTGTGATGGTACATGTAATATATTGTCTGATATAGTTCAATTTCACGAATAGGTATTTGAATTTGTTTGAGTATTTTCGATATTTTCAATACGATATATTTTAGTGTTCAATTTATACTCTCCCGATCAGGCAAACCCTTAATAAATACAAGACACTTCTTTTATTCAAACTAAATTACCCAATCAAATTCAAATACGTATTCGTCAAATTGGAATATATCAAATCATATATTCCATGTACCATCATAATTTTGTTCCATATCATATCTGTGAGACGAACGGGAACATGAAACACCGAGCAGCATCTTTTGATGTTTTTGCAGCTTTAATAACAACTACAATAATAATAATAATAATAATAATAATAATAATAATAATAATAATGATAATAATAATAATAATAATAATAATAATAATAATGATAATAACTATAGCAGAGGAACTTGTCTGTTAATATGTCTGTCCTACAAGATCAAATTTTCACATGAAAGGAATACGAAAAGCTTTCCCACTATAAAGATCTGCAAATTGAAATCACAAAAATGTGGAAACTTAATACTACTATAATACCAGTGGTAATTTTTGAGTTGGGAATGATAAAGAAGGGAGCTTAGAAGTATATTAAGCAACTCCCTGGTAACTCCAATCTCCGTGAACTACAAAAGATAACCTTGATAGGTACAGGTCATATACTAAGGAAAACACTCCCCACCTAAATTGCAATAAATGTGGTGATAATGTTAGAATGCGTACCAAAACAAAAGTGACCTTGCTACTCTTGGCCTCCGGCAGCAGAAATAAAATTACAATTGAAGGAAATCATAAATAACCATTTGCTGTTGCTGGCACTCCGTCGCTTACGACGTCGATGGTTCCAGTTGATCCGATCAACGGAACAGCCTGCTCGTGAAATTAACGTGCAAGTGGCTGAGCACTCCATAGACACGTGTACACTTAACGTAGTTCTCCAGGAGATTCAGCGTGACACAGTGTGACAAGGCTGACTCTTTGAATTACGGCACAACCGAAACAGGAAGTAAGACTGAGAGAAAGTTGTGGTGAAAGAGTACAGCAGGGTTCGCCACCATCCCCTGCGGGAGCCTCGTGGAGCTTTTAG
>NC_068995.1:15891449-15892247 GCF_001194135.2 Octopus bimaculoides
ATATATATGTATATATTAAAAGGCAAGTTGTCTGCTGTGTGTCGTGTGAACTACTTATACTCCTACAATTTTCAACCGAATTTCAACAAACGTGTCATGTGTGCTCTCTTTTAGTTAGGATGCTTATTCTTATAATTTTTTCCTCGAAATTTCGCGCCCCCAACATAAATAGGCTACTTTCAATTCGCCTAGGATTTGAATCCACCATGTCTATTCAACTGTACGCGTACAATTTTCGGCGCTGTTTTAGAACCGCACCTCTCCGAGAAAATGACGCCTAATTTCTAAAAAAAATTATGAAAATGGGAAATATATCCAAAATAAATGAAGAATGTAAAAAATTAGGAAGATTCATATTTTTTTAAACATCTTATACTAAAAAATAAAACACAGAAAACGGGCACTCGCGAATATAAACAAACATGTCGTACGATACAAGGAGTGGTATCTTGTCTATATGAAAATGAGAATGTATATGCGTCTGTCTGTCTGTGAATCGCTAAAACTCGAGAACTACACAACCGATTTCATTCAAATTTTACACATGTCTTACTTTGGGTCTATGCAGTGTCATGGGTCTAAACAACGTTTCAACTTGTTGCCTAATGCGAGCCTATAGCAATCTCTTATCGCTTACACTATTTCATTATTACGTCTCTATTGTAATGTGAGATAATACTTTCAGGTTGAAAGAAATCGTTCCTATATATACATACATACATACATACATACATACATACATACATACATATATATATATATATATATATATACATATATATATATATATATATATAT
>NC_068995.1:15892965-15893982 GCF_001194135.2 Octopus bimaculoides
ATATATATATATATATATACGTATACATATATATATATATATATACGTATACATATATATATATATATATATGTATTAAGAAATTTATCTTTAATAATAATCATTCTGGCGTTTACCGTTAAATTAGCAGTTCATACTTGTGATTCTATTTGGTTAATTTACAATGCATATAGAAATAAAAGCATAGTACCTAAAAAGAACTGCTTACAAAAATAGGGATTAATGTATAATTTCTTTCTATGTTCATAATTTTTGGTTTACAATATTGAAAAAAATATGCCACCGTAGAAAAGACGTGGTCTCTCCAGAAACAAATATAAAGAAAGGAGGATTGTAGAAAACCGAAGGCGAGTGTCTGTAGAGAGAAGCAAGATGAGATTTTCTTAAGTTCAGCAAACGTATCTTGCAGCGATTAATGCTGGGTCATTAAATCTATGTTTTAATGATTAGAAAGAGGTACAATAGAATATCCCTCAGAAACAGATTAAGTACAAATTGGTTCTTCACAACCTCTGAAGCTCTTTTCAGATATAATCCATCCCATTCTTATAAAAATGATAACTCCGTGGAAATTGGTGTGCTAAACAGAAATTGTCGTTTCTATAGAGCTTTAAAATTTTCAAATGAAACAAATGGTATGTGCTGCTCAGGTGGACAGGTAACATTGTTAGCACTACCAGCTCCTTCTCAGCGGTTTATGGATCCTCTAGAAGACTCTTCCATCCAATCAAAGGATTTTCTCAATAATATCAGACAATACAACTCTTCAATTTAAATGACATCGTTTACTGCATTTAACAAGATAGTTAAACATGAATTTACGCCGATGTCAGAGTTCAATGAGTATCATCTCACAGAAGCAATGAGTATCACCTCATTGCTTCCCTGTTATCCACAAATATCTTGTTGACAATGCTGCACTTTCCCATATCACCTGTTTAAACATAACTGTAACATATTATTTGCAAACTATTCCATTTTAATCCCGAGTAACGGTGGGTATCTTTGCTAATATAT
>NC_068995.1:15893992-15896196 GCF_001194135.2 Octopus bimaculoides
ATATATATATAATGTATGCTGTTGTTGTTGTTTCCTTCTGGAGCCACGCCTGGGTCATAAGGGTCGGTTTCATTGGCGTATAGATATGATTACTGTCATTGATAGAAGAACATTTCTGGAGAATATTCGCAATAAACATTGTGATGGCGGCTATAGAACAAATTGTAAGCTGCCAAGAACTCACGTGGTCGTGATGCCGTTTCCATTTTTTCACATCCTACTTTCATTCTCTTACATCACCAATGCATTTACAGGAGGCATTAATTTCACAGTATCCCATTTATCTTGTAAAGAAATTTAATGAATGATTCGTATGAGGTAAAATTGCAAGTAGAGAACTATTTCGATTATTATTTGATGACAATTGCTTTTTATTGCTCAATTAACAAGCTTGGGAGAGACATAAATCTCATGAAATTTATTCCTTTCTTGAACAAGAAATCATAAGTAATGTTTCCAATCTTACCTTTAGCGATAGTTCAATCACACGATTTTTCAACTCATCTTTCTCCGTTTGGTTCCCACTGGCAGTCATTTGATCTAGAATCTGCTTGATTGTCAGATATGCCCACAGTTTCTCTAGAATGCGTTTTATGTCTTTATCAGACAACAAGCTTTCTCTTTTCGCTTTATCAGACAATTGGAGCGCTTCAGTTGTTTCTCCAACATCAACATCGCCAGAACTTGTGGTGCCAACAATGTTCCATGTAATTCTCGAAGCGTCCTTATCCGTCAATTTCCCAGCTATTACCGCTTCTGTACCGTTGAAATATCTGTGGAACACATTATTGGTTAGCGTGTCGCTATCAACCTGTAATCAGAACAGAAATAAGTGTGGCGTATATTCTGAAACAATACTCAAAAATATATCGGAATGCTCCAGATCAACTCCAGGAAAGTATTCTTGGAGAGACAAGATTGTAGCAAAACTGCTCTGAATAATGTGCCCATCAAATATCAATTCTTTGAAAAGAAAAAAACTCTTTAACTTATATGAATTTGTAGCCAGAATTTTAGTGTTCTGGGGGAGCAATGGAGAGTACATGCTTAAAATGTGACGAAGCAACTGAATTAATAAAAAGACGGCAATTACTAACTGTAAATAATGCAACGGGAATTATATACTCTCTTTCGAAATATACTGGCGGATTGCCTCTAAGGATAGCCATAGGTGCTTTCAAGAAAATTATGACACTAGGATATGCAAATATTGAAACTAAATTCCCATACAATATTTAATTACCTTCAACAGTATTATTATATTTCAAGAGATTTTTCTAAACACAGGCATTATAGGATGGTATTTATGATGTAAATAGTTCATGATTAAAGAACGAAAAATCTTAAATAAATACTTACAACATGAACATTAAATATGATAATATGAATAATATAAAATCCATAATCGACGTACATTACCAAAGTATTTGAATTTTACATCTGTCATCAATGCAGCAGTTATTTCATTGTAAAAAGTTTTCAGCTGCAATTCAGGTTTGTATGCTTCATAGATCTGTCGGGCTACGGCATAGTTCTGTAGAGATATTCTCTCAAGTAAGAGAAAATCAGCGTCGGCACCAAAAGCCAGAGAAAATATAGGAATTTTTTCCCGGTTAGCTTCAATCACATTGCGCAGGATAATACTGTGGTTAGTCTCACCAGATACGGGTTCGCCGTCAGTTAAAAACACGATTACTGGAGATCGACCTTCTGTATTCGAGACAGGTGACATAAAATCGAGCCCATCTAAAAGCGCACGATTGATATCAGTACCTGTTAAAACAAAACAGAAATATAGATAGTGATACAATGTATACAGCAATTCACCTCGTCTCCCATCATAGTAACAGGAATATCCAACGGAAGCTCAGTATATAAGCAATCAGCCAGAAGTCGCGTTTATAACCGAATACATCCAATAGAAAACTTTGGTGTGTGTGTCTAGGAATAAGTGAATTATGGTCTTGGGAAACTTTAACTTACAAAGTGCAGTCAATAGAGTACACCTGCGCCTACTGTACAAAGCGTACACTAGGTGCAGGAATATCTGTGTGGTAAGACGCTTGCGTCCCTACCACTTGGTTTGGTACCTTGGGCAAGTGTCTTCAATAGCCTCAGGGCAAACAAAGCATTTGAGTGGATTTGCTAGACGAAAACTGAAATGAAATAATCCATCGTATATATATATATATATATATATATAT
>NC_068995.1:15896964-15897531 GCF_001194135.2 Octopus bimaculoides
TATATATATATATATATGCATGTATATATGTATTAGTGTGGCTGTGTTTGTTACGCTACCATCGCTTGACAACCGATGTTGGTGAGTTTACGTCTCCGTATGCTAGTGCCATGGCAAAAGAGACCGATAGAATAAGTACTAGGTTTACAAAGAATAAATTCTGGGGTCGATATGTCCGACTAAAGGTTGAGCTCCAGCATGGCCGCAGCAGTCAATTGACTGAAACAAATAAAAAATATTCTATATAACCTATTGAATACCCTTTCGTATAGAACTCTCTAATTATTCTAATTACTTATTGCTTTTTATTATCGATTATAGAAAAGATCGTAACTGACATAACACGAAATGTATTACATTTTTTCATATTGTATAGGTTATTCACACTGCATAATATCTCAATAAATGTATGAATAGTCCATTAACCGGTGCTTCATTTGCGTAAGTTTCGTATTGTGTCTCACAGAGAAAGCGTACGTTGTCGGAGCTTCATACGCGGAAACCGATGAGAGAGTCCGTGATATATATATATATATATATATATATATATATATATATATATATATA
>NC_068995.1:15897541-15899003 GCF_001194135.2 Octopus bimaculoides
AACCGATGAGAGAGTCCGTGATATATATATATATATATATATATATATATATATATATATATATATATAGGGGGTGTATGCGTATATATATATATATATGTTTTGAACAATATCTGTGACAATCTTGGTCGTATAACTTGTGTAGGTGTCGAATAACTCCTTCATTTTGTTGCCGGTAATCTCAGGTGTTCGGCTAGATTCAAGACCAAAAAAAAAATTTTGCGATGTTGAATTGTCAAATATCTAATAAGTGCGCATGTGCATGGGACAGAGTAAAGTCAACTATTTCAGTGCTTGAACAATACCAGTACGAACTTTTGGCCAACCTAATTCTGAGTGTTTTTGAAAATTAAAATAAAAGCGTCCTTTTCGCTTTTATCGTTTACCTCTTTCAGTCACTGGACTGCGTCCATGCTGGGACAACGTATATATATGATGACCATCCTCATGCCTTCCGTCTACCAAATTCACTCAAAATGCATTGGTCAGTCCGGGCTCTTGTGGAAGACATATTCCCAAGGCGCTATCTTCTAGGGCTGAACTCCAAAATACTTGGTTCCAAAGCCATCTTCTTAATCACTCAACCACCACAACAACTAGCTGTATCACGAAGGGAATTTTACCTGTGTCTTTTGTTCATTTAAATCTACGTCAATAATTCCTCGTTTATTCTTTTAACTTATAATGAACGACATTCCAGTAATAAGAATTTCATAGAGTTGAGAAATAGTCGGAATGGCAATTAACACTGAGTTGTCTTTTCTCGTCAAATGATAACATATTTCATATGCCTGGTTTTCAGTAACTGCCCTTATCAGGGTAGCATGTATGAGGTGCAGTTCAGTTGTCGACGACTCGATCAAGTAACTAGTATTCATATCAACATTCAGAGATGCCTAACATAGAAACAATTGTACATATCTATCTATCTATCTATCTATCTATCTATCTATCTATCTATCTATCTATCTATCTATCTATCTATACACACACACACACACACACACACACACACACACACACACACATATATATATATATATATATTTACTCTTTACTCTTTTACTTGTTTCAGTCATTTCACTGCCGCCATGCTGGAGCACCGCCTTTAGTCGAGCAAATCGATCCCGGGACTAATTCTTTGTAAGCCTAGTACTTATTCTAACGGTTTCTTTTGCCGAACCGCTGATTTACGGCAACGTAAACACACTACCAACTGTTGTCAAGGTATGTTGGGGGGACAAACACAAACACATAAACATATACACACATACATACATATATATACATATATACGACGGGCTTCTTTCAGTTTCCCTCGAACCAAATCCACTCACAAGGATTTGGTCGGCCCGAGGCTATAGTAGAAAACACTTACCCAAGGTGCCACGCAGTGGAAATGAACCAGGAATCATGTGGTTGGTAAGCAAGCTACTTGCCACACAGCCACTTCTGCGCCTAT
>NC_068995.1:15899352-15900245 GCF_001194135.2 Octopus bimaculoides
AGAGAGAGAGAGAGAGAGAGAGAGAGAGAGAGAGAGAGAGAGAGAGAGAAAGCCAGAGAGAGATATATGAATGTATGTATTTCTAAAAATCAACGCAACATCCTTTTGATTCCTCCTTATTATGAATCAACATAGACAGTAAAAGACTGTTTGCGATTTTAGGAAGAAATAGATGCAAAAACAAAAACAAAAAAACATGCGAGGTGCAAGATATGTTATCCTTCATTAATCCTAGTGATGTGTATTCACTATTACAGTGCAGGACTGGAGCAGAACTTACCTCCATCTGCCACTCTCTGAATAACCCACGCCAAAGAACCTCTGATAGTTTTTTTATTCCAAGGTTGCAGAGAAGGTTTCCATAAAAGTGTTCTCACGTTAAAATCCATGATGTTGAAGCGATCACCTTCTACTAAGTCATGCATGATAAATTTCATTGCACGCTTCACTTGATCCATTTTACGTCCCTTCATCGAGCTGCTTGTGTCCAATATAAAAAGAATGTCCTTGGGGATTGTTCCCAGTTCAGCCGGTGCAAAGAAGTGGACAAAATAGCCATTCATAGCCTGCCAGGAAAGATATGCATTTATGCAAATATATTTATACATACTCTATAATTATATACATAATTATGATCAGGGGTCAGCTAATTGCTTCGCCACGCACTGAATTAGAAATAGGAGCCAAATGCCTTTTCTGCTACCATAAAGAACTCTGAGACAGTAACACATTTTTTTTTACGTAGGCAAAAGGAAAAAAAATAATGATTCCACACAACCCAGAGTAGCTACATACGTGTTTCGAGATTAAATTAAAGTCATATTTACTTACTTATTGATTGATTAATTAACTGATTACTTTTACCCTTTTATTATATATATATATATATATAT
>NC_068995.1:15900549-15902712 GCF_001194135.2 Octopus bimaculoides
CATTTTGTATTTTTGACATACGTTAATACAGAAAATACATTAAGACAAAGACCATATTAAAGTGCTATTTTAGAATAGAAATAAGAAATATACGAATATACACGAAAAATATACATGAAAAAATATATAAGAAACAAGAAAAGATCCGATATGTGGATTGATTAAGCGATTAAGCTTATTAAAATTGAAAAATTTAGAATTATATGTTGGAAATTAAATCTTAGACAATATATAATGAGAAATTTACGAGTCAGAAAAATAATAGAAATAAATTTGTCTTAAGAGTCCTAAAAATATATGTAGACGGTCATAACAACACTTAAGATGTATTTCAACTTACCTGTTGTTATAACCCTCTACATATATATTTGAGGACTCTTAAAACAAATTTATTTATTTTTCTTACTTTACTGAATTTTAAATTCCTCATTAAGGTTTCTCACTGCAGTCAATATATTTTCCAAGTTTTTATCTCCAATTTTTAATTCTAAATCTTCAATTTTTCAATATAAATAAAGCTGTCTTCAATCGCTAAATAACTCCACATATCGAACCTTTCCTTGTTCATTTTATATTTTTCATGTATATTTTTCATGTATATTCATATTTCATATATTTCTTATTTCTATTCTTTTGAAATATCACTTTAATATGTTCATTGTCTTAATGTATTTGCTGTATTACTGAGCACGCGCGCGGACGCATACAACTACACACACTCATGCATATACATAAGAGTGTGTGAGTGCGTGTATATAACGATTAAAACTATTCTTTCAAATTCTCCGAGACGAATGAATATAGTTGGATATTTTTTTTTGTTTTCAGGGAGAATAGGCGTCCATAGGATATTGCGTTAAGAGTGGGAACTTCTTGTTGTATATTGAACTTAAGCTGTACGTTAAGCTCCTGTAGTATGTTCCTTGTTTGAGAAGATGTCTTTGTAAAGTTCTTGGGGATTTTATATAAATGAACATTTTTAGGGCTGAAATACGCGCAAGTACATGCATGGTTGATAAAGAAATGCCTGTACTGCGAGTTTTGCGTTTTCACTCTGTTTGCCGATACTTTGACATCGTGATCTCTTACAAGGGGAAGTAGAAAAGTCCCTGATTTTGGGCAAAACAAACTAGAGGAGGATCGGCTAATTATGATATTATTCAAGATATTTTTCTCTCATTCTCAGATTCACAGTTATTTCAGCTGCCCTTCAAAGTTTTTAAACCCTGTAAAAGAGCTCGGCCATTCGCGATACTCAAACGGGGGATGTTTGAATGTATTTTAGGATATTATAGGCAAGCTATACGATTGTGTTCCACACTGTGCGAGTGCGTGTGCGTGTGTGTGTGTGTGTGTGTGTGTGTGTGTGTGTGTGTGTTTGTGTGTGTGTATGTGTGTGTGTGCCTACGTGTGTGTGTGTGTATGTATGTGTGTGTGTGTGTGTGTGCCTATGTGTGTGTGTGCTTTATGTATGTCAATATTCATTATTATCTGTGTTTGAATCTGCACTTTTCTGTGTGTTTGTGTATTATAGCCGTGAAGAAACGCAAACGTACGGTATTGTAATAACAATGTGAGAACAGAAGTAAATTATAAGGGAGAATTCACTTACCAATATATCACCACCGAACTGTTTGCGTCGGGCAATGTCATACTTGATTTCAAACATGTGATCCAGCATATGTCCTTGCACTTGTTTTCTGTATGTAATTTCAGCTGTATTTAATGAAGGGCGCGAAATAAGTGCATCTGCATTGGTCGCTGTTGTTGAAATTTCACCAAAACATTATTGTTTCCAATTGTGTAATGAAATATCAAAAATAATATTTGTAACAACGAATGTCTCCATGCAAAACATTAATCGAACTGATGGAAATAGTAACCATGTCTCTCGTAATAACACTCTGCCGTTTTAGGAACGGATAGATACGCAGGATATAGCACATGAAGTGGGGATTGGCATGGATAGGATATACTTATCAAAGGTCGGGGTCACTTAGCAGGCAAAGAGATGCTTATCTTTGACGAAGACAGATACGACGTGCAAACATTGGAACACACAGAGACAAACGCACACACATATACATACATATATGCGTATACACACACGCACTTACATGCAAACTTATATATGTATGTATGTATATATATATATATATATAT
>NC_068995.1:15902966-15905121 GCF_001194135.2 Octopus bimaculoides
GGTTTTACGATCAAAGAATTGTCAACGTATATAGAGAAAACTTTTTCGTTGTCAATAGGACGCCATCTTTGAAAAAAGTGAACAGAGATAAAGCAATAGGCCAAGGGGAGCAACTCTTATTTTTCATGAAGCTCTTCTGTGTTTTTGAAAGCATACAGTTAAAGGAGTCATTTCATTTTATACACGGTTAATTATATTACCGTACTAGGTTTTAAAGATTAAGCAGTAATGTGTGAATGAGTGTATATGCATGTATTTTATCCACGGAAAAGACCTCACAAAAAAGGAAGTAGATTTCCTAACATATTTCAAATACAGCCCTTTCTATGGCCTCCCCAAAATCCACAAAAGCCCAACCATCAATGAAGCCATCAACAAATCACTACATACATGCATACATACACCAATACCAGGAGACCTAAAATTACGCCCTATCATAGCTGGCCAATCCCGTCAGACACACAGATTAAGTTACGTCATGGACATTCTCCTGAAGCCATATCTAAAACATATTAGAAGCTAAATCAGAGATGATATAGACATGCTATGTTATAAGCCACATGATTATGGAATGGAAGCGATTCGATTCTGGCTAGTACTACATCCAGAGGTAACCCCAGAACGAATAAAGAAAACCTTCATCATTGAATCAATTAAATTCATTCTCCAGAATAATCATTTCATTTTTGACACCAACTGCTACCACCGAATATCGGGAATTGCAATGGGCACGAGAGCAGCACCTACAATTGCCAACCTCACAATGGGATTCTTAGAGAAAAAATATATCAGAATTCACTGCGAAAATTTGGAGACCCTCTCGCCTAATACATTAAAGAGAATTGAAAGAGATACCTGGATGGCTGTTTCATACTCTGGAATAACAACTTAAACAAAATCCTAGAATTTAAATAACTTCGGGACAGCATCTACACAAACATTCAATTCACAATGGAATACAACCAGGAGGCACTTCCATTCCTAGACATTCTAATTAAGAAAACAAACAACAAAAAATTCGAAACAAGCATATTTTATAAAACAACAGATGCAAAACAATACCTTCTCTTTAGCTCTTGCCATCCTAGACACACAAAAACAAACATCCCCTTCAACCTTGCTAGAAGAATCTGCACTATTGTCTCAGAGAAAAAAAACTAGAGATTTAAGACCACAAGAACTGAAAAACGTCCTCCTGGATAGACACTACCCAGTCTAACTCATTAATGAAAGAATAAAACGTGCCAAATCTATCAGCACCGAGATATTAAGAAAAAACAAAAACATTAACAAACCTCTCCTTACAACACTACCCTACATTTCCACATACAACCCCAGAAACAAAGAAGCATTTAGCACAATCATACAAAACCTACCAATACTACACAAGGAACCAAAACTAAAAACAATTTTACGTGACATTAAAATTGTCAAAAGCAACAAACATCCTAAATCATTAAAGAAACTGCTAACTAATGCACAATTATTCCCCTCCACAACAAGCCTCAAAGTGGTACATGCCCCAACCTTTTGGAAGAATCAGAATACTGTTTTAAACAAGGGCAACACTTTACAATTAAATCAAATTTCACTTGTGCATCCGAAAATCTGATCTACGTAATCAGATGCTCGTGCTGCCAGAAAGACTATATCGGTAGCGCGGGGAATCTATCCGTCAACGTTGTACAGTACATCGTCAACAGATAGCCTCACCACAATACCGCCAAATTTATCTCAGTGAACATATCGACGTATGAACAAAGCAAATACAACCTAAATTCACTATTTTCCCTCCATATAAATTTGCTGACTGGACTTCTACACAAGCCCGACTCTATAAAGAGATATGTTTCATCCAAAGATACACACCTGAACTTAACAGCAATTCATTTTAATTGTATTACTAATTGTCACTTAATTACTTGACTCCTGGGCACATTAATATTCAAACCTGAGTCATGAGAGGTGCGACATGACACTTCTGAAGAAAGTATTCATATCTTGGCAATTACTTTGTCGATCATTTTCTATTAGTCTGATTTATTTTATTCAATTATGGAATTTCTACATATACCAAAAAGCTATATATGTATGCCAACCACAATTTTTAGGTATAAATTACTGTTCATACTTATATGTGTGTGTATGTATATAT
>NC_068995.1:15906503-15909989 GCF_001194135.2 Octopus bimaculoides
ATATATATATATATATATATATATATAGGCATGTATGTGCGTATATATATTTGTGCAGCTACATTCATACGAGTGTATGTACGGGCATAGATGTAATTCACACATCCACGCATACACACAAACATATACACATGCATGGATGCATCCACGTATACACACACACACACATATATGCCCATATATATATATATATACATTTATATACATACATATACATATAGCCATATATATACATATATATATATACATACTTATACATACACACATGAGCGCCTGCATCTACTCACATGCATATATGCACCCGAGCATACACACACGTGTACGCAGGGTCATAACTGCGTGCGCGCATACGTCAGTGTGCGCGAGAACACATATGTTTTTGAATAAGTGATGTATGAATGTTCTATGATGCAATCGTATTATCGTTTTGTGTTACCAGAATGTCCACCCATCTTTTACAACTAGAGTACGACTCAGAAGTTGTGCCTCATGTTTAGTCGTTGCCGACCCAAGCACTAAACCTGTAGTACTGGATTCTGATAATTTTTCACCTGATTTCAAACATATGAATAACAAAACGTTAAAAATCTTTAATAACCCTATAGAATTTTCTGGCTTAAAATGGGTTATTATAAACGTCTTTTATGTACAGTACCCACTTGATAATATTTACACTTAAAAGTTGTGTGAGATATAGAATAGCTATGATAATTGTAAGTATGTAAGTATGTATTTACTAGAAAAGTTATCAGAAATGAACTCCCTCCTGCTCGCAGAAGATTCTTGAGATAATACTCACCTGACTCTGGTATCTCACTGAATAGTGAATTTTCTGGGCGAAAAGGTGGAACTTGCAGAATACGAATTTTTTGAGATTCTTCTATATAAACTTGTATCATTAGATCTTGAACAGGTTGCTGGGGGTTCACGTAGATAGTATGTTCATACAAACCAAATTTTCGTCTTAACAACTCCTGGTATCGAAGTTCAAACGTCACGTTTTTCATAGCAGCAACGTTGACATTAACTTTGAATTGGTTTGTACCTCGATCTCTAAATATTAAATATTGCGTAAGTTATAAGACTTGCAGAAGGATGAAACGCGAAATTAACTTTGATGGGTTTTGTACTAAGAAAGTAAAGAGCCGAAAAAAAAAAACCATTCAAAGCTATATCAACAAATCCATTGAACGCAAATAATATTTTCGTATTTTGGTACATGCTGGAAACTCTAAATGTAGAGCCACACTAATAACATCGAGTCAGTATTCAACTGCAACTAATTTCATGGATCCGAAAGGGTGAAATGCAAAATCTGATTCAATGTATTTTGAACCGAGAACGTATAGAGGTGAAAGAAAACCTACTAAACATTTTCTCCGAGACAGTACATTCCGCTAGTTCGACGTCTCTAGTGTCGAAAAGAAATATCAAAGACCCTTTTCGAGTAGCAGGATCATTAGCCGTTTTTCTAGTCCGTCAAGCCGATTATTGATTTTCAAAATCGATGTGGAGTAACGGGAGATGATAATTTTGCTCAACGCAATGACCTGTCGAGGAATCAAAACCAAAATCTTATGATCATATATGCAATCCTATAACCACTAAGACACACGTCTTCAAACCTCAGGCGAAAAGATAGCAAAAAGAATATATTCATTTATTCATGATATCAATTTTAAAGATGGCTACTGAATATGACTACAAAAAACTAAATATTTTGAGTAGTAGAAATTAAAAGGAAACTCTACGGAAATTGATGTCTCAGGATAAAAGAAATGACTAACTTTTTGGCGACATAACTACCACTTTGACCTTTCCGTTTGGCTTCTTCGTACACCTTTCTAGCTTCTTCCTTTTCCTTAACTTCACCTGGATATTCAACACCATCGATTACCCTGATTATAAAGAAACACGAAATATGTTATCATTATTCGATAAATTTAATAGATGATTGCGGTTTGGTTTAACATCACTATAAATTACATACATTTTGAAACCGGATATAAACGCCGCTTCTGGTAATTTGACGTTAAAGGTGATTTCTTGAGAATATTTCTTATTATTGGCAACCAAACTTGTCATTTGCGTGGTAGCGAATCTCATTCGAATATCCAACTGGACGTGTAATTGAAGAATCTTCGGTGGATTTGACGTTACACCCTATAATAAATAGTTAAACATATCAATGTATTTGCAAGTCAGTCATAAAAGCAATGCTTGGTATCTTCAAGTCGTAGTTATACAAGTAGTGTTTGATATCGTTCTATGTAGCAATGTCTGATATGTTCTAATGTATGTCGTACACAACAAATATTGACTTCTGATTTGTGACTTAAATTTTAAGTTATCGGTTTTCATTTTGATTCGATATGAGACCAACATTTCATAGGAAAGAAGATGCAAGATCTATAATAACAGGGAATACGTTTTAATTAGTTGAATGGATTCGCAAAACCATTGCAGTCGGTTTCTGGAATTATTTTACACAGATAAAGCAGAGCAAAATCAAAGTATACCCAGGTAGAATTTGATCTCCCAACGTTCCTTTTTATTATAGCCAAAAGGCCTGAAATTTTGTGGGAGAAGACCAACGATTACATCGATTATATCGACCCTGAAAGAATGAAATGTAAAGCCTACCTCGGTAGTAAAGACAGACAAAATACTCCTAAGCATTTTGTCCGGCATGCTAACAGGTCTGCCAGCTCACTGCCTCTTGCTCTCAGAATAATCCTTTCTACTAAAGGCAGAAGGCCTAAAAGTTGAGGGGAGGTGACCGGTTGATCTCATCGACCTCAGTGTGGCACTGGTACTCATTTTATTGACCCCTAAATAGTAAAAGATAATGTTATTCTCAGCAGTATGTGAGCACAGAACATAAATGGCCAGAAGAAATATCGTTTAGTATTTTGTGGAACTTGCTAACGACACATAGCTTGCCGTTTTAAATTCCCTTCAAGATAATAAGAAACTTATGAGCCATATTTACAGTTTGAGGTGGAATATATTTTATTAGCAGAGGCACCTGGCGTTGCCCTTGAATGAAATGCCTCCTTACATATTGGAAGTTAAAAAGCAAAATATGTTGTATAGAAATTTGATATTGTAAATTCAATTTGTTCTTCAGTTGGGATACAATTTATTCTTTAATTGCGAAATCAATTCTTAATTAATAATAATAATAATAATAATGATAATAATAATAATAGTAATAACGATGATGATGATGATGATGATGATAATAACAATAATAATAATAATAATAATGATGATGATAATAATAATGATAATAATAATAATAATAATAATAATAATAATAATAATAATAATAATAATAATAATAATAATAATAGTAATAATAATGATAATAATAATAAGGTATAATAAAAAAAATATTCAGACAAATACATAACAAAAACATCAGGGCTTACAAATATATATAACATACAGAAAATTGCACTACTGGGTACTGCACACATCCTA
>NC_068995.1:15911124-15915021 GCF_001194135.2 Octopus bimaculoides
AATCCCAGCAATGGCTGAGAAGCTCAGGACTCAAAGCAGAGACTGAAGGATTTTTAATTGCTGCACAAGACCAGAGCCTCCCCACCAGAAATTACCAAAAACACATAATGAAAAGAAATATAACAAGTAACTGTAGAATATGTGGAGATGGACAAGAAACAATAAATCATATTATCTCTGGCTGCCCAGTCCTGGCTAAGAAGGAATATATCCACAGACACGACAGAGCTGGGACCTATATACACTGGAAGCTATGCCAACACTATGGAATAACAACAGAAAAAAGATGGTATAAACACACGCCAGAAAAGGTCACAGAAATGCAAATAGAAAATTTACCACTTCTATGAAAGGAGATAAATTTTGCCACACATGTTGAAAGAAAATATGTAAGAGGTTCTGGGTAAACAACATTCTTTGTTCTCTGGTTTGGAACATAGGCAAATACGTCTTTCAAACTGCCTACCCTGAGCAACCAACAAAGTGACTATGAGAAAAGCAAACCAGCAGATTTCAGAGAGTAACCTTGAGCTTTATTAGTAGACATTGCAAAGCAAAGTCGCACTGGGAATTGTGTTCTTTTGAACTTAAATGGCATGTGTGTTGGTTTGATTGGAAATCGTGGAATGAAAATCTCTTCGCCAGAGGTACATCCAGTGATGATGGTAGCTTTTGTCACATTAGGTGATAATGTCTTCACAATCAACCATGTCCCATTGCATAGTTTAGGATGATCTAAATTTCTTAGAAGCATTATTGGGACTCCTACCTTCAGAAAAAGTTTGTGGAAGAATTCCAGGGCTCTCAAGAGAATTAAGGAAATCTTTTGGGTAAACAGGGATAGGGTTGGGGTTAAGAATTCGCTAGTTAAAGCTAAGGATCAAAACGAGGAGGGCAGAGATATCACAAAGTTTAGGAGTATTCTGTGGATATAGGTTGAATGTAGGGGGAGGATATGAAATAAATTAAATGATTAGACTAACTATTGCGGAATTATAGTGTCTTGTGCGACGAAAAATATCTGGTAGACGAAAAATATGTAGGATGTTGCTATAAATAAGAATATGTTATATGGCATAGTGGAGACCACTTGTAATATGAGGATGTGTGCTTTGAAAGGAATTATCAACTTAACAAATAAAGCGTCGGGAAATACATGGTAATAATAGTAGCGTGCTACCTGTCATTAAGGAGTACGAAGAATATATGGGGTTACGTAATAATTTTCGCCTAGTACCCTAACTGGTGCAAATCTTTTCAAGTACCCGATAAGGTGAGATCTAAAATAAAGATATCATTTTCCTTGTACGTATTTGTTGTTTTATATATATATATATATATATATATATATATATATATATATATAATTTTTGGATTTGGTTTGCAAGATTCTTTATATTATTTCGTGTGTTCAAGTATATTCTGTTGATTCTGGGGAGAGTCAATCTATTTTAGTACCTTATAATTTAACACACTCACCAGCTAATTTTCCACTGATTTACTTATTTCTTTTTCTAAAAATTTTCGTTGCGTCTTGCAACCGTTTCAATAGTTGTTGACTCTGTTAGTTTTTCAAGCTGCGTTCTTTTGGTTTGTGAACGTATGTGTAGGATAGTATGTGTACGCGACTACACATGTATGTATATATGCATGCATGTAAATGTGAGTATGCATATATGTATGTGTGTGACTATTTAGACGAACATGGCCTCAGTAGATTCTGCCCCACCATTTCACAGACGAGAAGACCACTGACTATCACCTCAGCAGTGAAGATAAGCGCCGCAGAGCGCTGGAGTGGCTGGAGTGCCTACCCAAGACCCTGAGAACAACAATCAAGTGAACAAAATGATTGACCATGCAATAAGTTTTAGCATAAGAACCACCTTGAAGAACCAGATAGTAATGTTTAACAAGAAACTATACATACAGGTTCAAGGTGCAGCCTTTGGCGTCAGTGTAGTTGGAGATGTGGCCGGCCTCTTCATGACCTGGTGGGACAAAAAACTTAAGCAATCCTTAGCAGAAAAGTCCACACCTCTTCTACTTTACAGTAGGTATGTAGATAAGATTAATATCCTAGTACAGACCAAGTATAGTAGCAGTAATGTAGAACCTGAGAGGGACATAATGGAGAGCATCCAGCATGCAAGTAAGTAACTATATCCACCAAAGTACCAATGTAACTATAGATTACCCCACTACGCACGCCAAAAATAGACTCCCCGTCCTTGATACTGAACTTTGGTTAGAGACTGTGAACAACAGAGTGTAGCTTCTCCATTACTATTACATGAACACTATGGCTTCGAAATAGGTTGTTCACGAGGACTCAGCTTTGTCACACAACATGAAAATTAACATACTAACAGCAGACTTGTTAGGATAACGAACAACGTATCCCCACTAGGCAAACACTTTAAAACGAGGAAACATGTACAGAACATCATGCACCGTATGCAATTCTCTGCATATGGTCAGAAAGATAAGGTTCGAGTATACAGGGATGATAGAAAGAAGTTAGATAACATTATATGTAATGAACTTAATGGTACCTGTCCTAGATATAAAATCAAATAATGGAAAAGGATACAGAGAGCTTGTGACAAAGCAAACATGGTGAACACCTGGTATAAACCCAACAAATATCAAGGAGTGATGTTTGTAGAGGCCACCGCCCACGGAGAACTAACCCGTAGATTTAGGAAAACTCTGAAGGAGACCAAACGCAACATTAAGATTGTTGAAAAGGCAGGGAACTCCATCAGATCACAACTATGTGGGACGTACACATTTGAGAATACCATATGCACCAATGATAACAGCATGGTATGTAGGATTAGCCCTGGCATTAACTGGACAACTAAATATGTAGCCTACAGCATAAGATGCATAGAAGGCACTTGTAAAGACATGAACATGACACACATTAGAGAGACATCTAGGAGTATTGCGGAAAGGCTAAATAGACATTTGAGACAATACGACGACAAAAAAAAAACAGTCCTCCATACTCTATCAGCATGCCAAGGACCATGATGGAGGCAACCTGGGTCAACTTGACAACCGCATTTTATCCAAGCACCCGAAATACCCAACACTCAGACAAGTAGAGGGGTACGTTCACATAAATGAAACATCGCCATTACTAAATAGGAAATATACGTAGTAGATAATCAAAGCCGCATAGCTACAGTTTATATTTATATACAGGTAGAATAGTTAGTGGGCTGTTATGTAGATGTATGTATGTGTGTGCGTAAATATGTATATGTATATTTATATGCACATGTATGTAGGCAAATAGATATGAATGTAAACAGATAGACATACTGACAGATAGGTATATAGGTAATATGGACAAACAAGCACACATACACACATGTACGAATGACGACTGAAACGCATGATCTTATACACATACACTTCACACAAGAATACATATGGAGACACACGTACACACATATACAGATATACATCCATACATACAGACACAGAACAAAGTCACAAAAACCCATACACACAGACATACTCAGACATGCGCACACAAGGAGACATGTACACACACACACATAAAAGCACACAAATACATGAATATGCAGAATACAGACGTACAAACGTACACACGCACATACACACATACGTACAGACGCACATATATACGTGCATACACACTTACATGGATGTATACATACATGTGTATGTGCGCACACACACTGACCCCACACATGCGCACAAACAAACAAAAAGAACGCACCTCGAATAACGGATAGAGTCAACAACTATTGAAAAGATTGCAAGACGCAACGAAAGATTTAGAAGAATAAATGAGCGTAAATTTTACCAGTGACTGTTAAATTATAAGGCATATAAAGAGAATGACTGTCCCCAGACACA
>NC_068995.1:15915115-15923432 GCF_001194135.2 Octopus bimaculoides
ATATATATATATATATATATATATATATATATATATACATCTATATGAACATATACACATATGTATATTTACACTTTTGTATATATCAATATAACATACATATATCTCTATGTCTCATATATATAATTTCACACACACACACACACACACTCATTATATTGTGTCTGGGGAGAGTCATCCTCTTTTAGTGCCTTATTATTTAACACACTTACCTGTTTGATTTCCACTTACTTATTTATTTTTTCTAAACTTTTTCGTTGCGTCTTAAAACATTTTCAATATCGAAAAAATTGCAAGACGCAACGAAAATTTTTGAAAAATAAATAACTAAATGAGTGGAAATCGAACCATTGAATGTGCAAACTAGAAAAGCACTAAAAGATAATGACTTTCCCGAAACACAATAAAACATATTCACATAAAGAATCTTGCAAACCAAATACAATTCAATACATATGTGTGTGTGTGTGTGTGTGTGTGTGTGTTCGTGTTTATGAGATTTTAAATTCTCATTATTATCACGTTTTGAGCATTTGTGGCCAACAAACTGTTTATGATGCTGAATAAAAGATAGACTAAGCTCTGCATTCTTTAGATGCAACAAGAACAAGATGATAAGATACAACTTCATCATTAGCTTATTCAGTGGTTCTCTGTCAGGTTCTCAAAAGGAAAAAATAAAGTCCATCTGATATTGTTCATTTAAGTTTCCCCCTTTTATACGCTATTTTCTAACACATATTTGTGAGGGCATATACGAATATATGCATGTATTGTTTAGTGAGGATACGTATGCACCACTTACATACATACGAATAACGATACACATACAGACACATAGACACACACATACACTCGCACACACACACATACACTTACACATATATTTATATTCATATCTACTTATGTGTGCGCGTCAAGACTGATATGCGAAAACAAATACATGATCGAGCACTAAGTTACACACACACACACACACATACACACACACACACACACACACACACACACACACGCGCGCACACGCACACACAGATGCATCTAAACGCGCATGCAATCAGGTTGGCGAATCTCGACCGCACACCACAGACCATCGCAGACACTGCGGCGCTCGCTCCCCCCCTCAAATTCCATGATATACAAACACACACTCACAAGAGTGCCTAACGACATTGCTACGGCTCTCACCCTCCCAGATCCGGGTGCACTTTAAGGTTAATAACCCTTTTAGGATTAGACCACTTTGCATATTTCTTTCCGTTACTTTATATATATATATATATATATATATATATTATTTAAGCTTTCCATCATACACGTTATCACAGCAACTGAGCATTACGTCACGTCATTTCAGATAAAAGTCACCTCATACATCTTCAAAAACTAATCATGATAATAATTATCGTTTCTACATTTTTACTATAGGCAAAAGGTTTGAAATTGCAAGAAAGGAGGGCAACATGTCGATTACATCGACCCCAGTGCTCAAATGCTACTAATTTTATCGACTCCAATAGTATGAAAGACAAGGTCGACATCGGCGAAATTTGAACGCAAAACGTGAAAACCGAATGATGATAATAATCACTATTTCAAATTTTGCCACAAGTGCAGCTTGGGGGAGATAGGGGTGAGTCAATTACAACGACCTCAGTGTTCAACTGGTACTTATTTTATCGAAAGTATGACTGACAAAGTCAACCTCGACGGAATTTCAACTCACAACGTAGCGACAGGCGAAATTCCGCTAAGCATTTCACGGCGTGCTAACGATTCTGTTGATGATAAGGATTGAAGGAGGACAAGAATGAAGGTACTACTACTACTACTACTACTACTACTACTACTACTACTACTACTACTACTACTACTACTACTAATACTACTGATAATCATATCCTCTTTGTTGGCCACAAAGACCCAAAAAGTGATAATAATGAGAATTAGAAAATAAAGTGGAACCTAACACACAAGCAAGTGTAAATAACCAATTATAATCAACACCAAAGTTCATACAATAAAATTTCCTAACAGTGGGTAATCCTACTCAGGAACAGCCAAGGAAATCCACACACCCTGGTCACCCAAATCTCCAAGGGTTTCCTTGGAAGGTACCCCTTTCTTCCACATCTTGAGAACAAAATTGAGTGGGGTGAGAGAATGGCTGCTCCCCAATATATATATATATATATATATTTTGAAAAAATGGGATAATATAGCAAGGGTATCCCATGTGAACTGACATATCGGGAGCATGTGCCTGTAGGCCGGTGGGAATGAATAGGAGAAAGGTGCCCGTTTCCTTCGGTGTGCTTGGGGATCGGGGTAAGCAGGATGGGTGGGGTTCCGTCGTTGCCCGCTGCTGGAAATTACACGTCTTTTGGGAATCTCATTCTCTATGGCTTCATTGTTCATTATCTCAACATTTTTTCTGTTCACAAGTGTTACATGTAACTCAACCAGTGTCCTTATTGTGTATCGTCCCTTCGTTGTGCAGCCCTTGTAGCCCAAAAAGAAGGAATCATTATTATTATTCCATATTGGCACAACAGCTTAGACTGTTGGTATGAACCTCCTACAACGCGTAACCTTAGATGCCAAGAAGCTTTCTAAGTATCTTATCTGTTTCTAGTAATACTGTTCTCTGGAGCTGCACTAAACTAGATTTTACGCCTATTTCCCCTATGGGTTTGTTCAAATCTTTAGGAATATTTGCTAATTTACGTATAACTAAAGATATACATTTTGCCACTCTTTCCGGTGTCAGAGGACGCGGGACTTTTACGGTGTCTTCTACCAAATTTGAAAGAAATATTATTACTATTAATTATGCGGGGACGTAGCAGAATCACCAGTGCACCGTACACAATGCTTTGTGGCTTTTCCTCTGCCCTTACGTTTTGAGTTCAAATTCTGCAGGGCTGCAGTTTGTCTTTCGTCTCGTCAGGGTCGACAAAGTACCAATTGAACACTGGAGTCAATGTAATCGACTTACCCACTCCTCCAAAAATTGAAGCCTTGTACCTATAAGAAGGATTATTATTATTATTATTATTATTATTATTATTATTATTATTATTATTATTATTATTATTATTATTATTATTGTTGTTGTTGTTCTTTATCGCCAACACAGTTTGTGCTTTTGAAGCTTCGTAAGTCTGCGCTTTGTTTTTCTAATTAGAAGTTTAACTTAATTTTAGTGTTGTATCATGAGTCCATATTCGCCTGGATCAATTTGGTTTGATCAAATGTTGGATTTGAAAGGAAAAGTTTTCTTTTCACAACATTGAAAAACTTACAATATGGCGTCGTTTTAGTTAAAGGTGTGTGGAATATTTGTGATGTTAGTGTGAGATGAAGTGAAGTGGCATATTAAGACCATAAGGAGCAAAGGAATGAAAGAAAATCAATTCAAATTCATGGCTGTGGCGTTTGTGCAAAGACAATCCGAACCCATAGAGATATCGTGGCGAATGACCACTGGAGAGGAAGTGGCGCGAGACTGGGATGTCAGTGCCGAGTCTGGTGTCTCGGAGATGTTCAGTGAAGCGTTCGGCCAAATGATGGTCCATTTAACCTATGTACAGAGAGAGCAGGAGATGCAGTAAATGACATTGCTGGAGGTGCAAGTAACAGAGTCGGTGATACGATAGGGGCAGTGGGAGTGCCCGTGAGGATAGTGGTGCTGGAGAGGTAGGCGCTGGTGCAAGAACGTGGGTGAGAAGAGGGGACGGAGCCAGGTTGGGTACCAGGAGTAGGGAAGAAATTGCGGACCACAAAATCACACAGCTTATGAGCGCGTTTGAAGGGGAAGGTGGATACGCCAGACTGAAGTCCACAAAAGGCTTGGAGAATGGTGCGTTGGAGGAGTAGGGCGGAGAGGTGTTAGGTGAAGAGAAAAGGTAGGCGGGTAAGGAGAGACAGAGCACAGTATGGTCAACGGATCGAGCCTGGGCAAGGGCAATTCGGATAATGGTGAGGGCCATCCATATACAGTGAAGTGGCGAGCCATGAGTTGAGTCTTAAACTCATGGTCATCACTGCAGAGCTGTATTTGTAGTAGATGGAGGTGGTGAGAGCGTAGTGGTCTATAATAACAGAAACATCGAGGAGGAGTTGGAGGCAGTGCAGGAGAATTCGAGGGCAGGATGGAAGGGTTGAACGAAGGAGACGTAGGAATCAATATGTTTGCGGGAGGTGAGGTCGCACCACCGATACAATCATCAATACAATGACTGTTTAGCTCAGGAATAGGACTAATGTACTGTGAGAATGTTTGGGCCTCAACATAGCCGTCGAATAGGTTCGCATAGTCGGGACCCATTCTCGTTCCCATAGCCACTCTCGAGACATATCAGCAAAAATTCCTCCCGAACGAGAAGCGGTTGAGGGAGAGGACAAAATCAGTGAAACGAAGCAGAGTGGAGGTGTCAAACTGAGGGCCTGGTAGAAAGACTAACAAGCGTTTAAAGATCAAGATCTTCGTTATGCGGGATCACCGTGTATAGAGGTTTGATATCAAGAGTGAACAGGAGTCTAGAGAGGCCTGGAAGGAAGGAGAAAGAGTTAGTAAATGGAGAGCATGGTTGGTGTCATGAATGTGTGAGGGAAGGAAAGCCATTAGGGTGAGCAAGGTTACTGTCAAAAAATAAATATGAAACTCTATCAAATGTACAATGATCATAATATCTGTAAACGATAAATAAAAAAAATATTCATTTGGGTGAATGTTTTACTCATCCATAGCTATACGATTGACGTTCCTGAGAGATATGAAATATTGATGAAATTAAATGTAAATTTATGTGATTTAGTTAAAAACCAAACTTATTAATGTCTGTCTTCCGGCATAGTATCACAGTAGACATTTAACCTGGTTTAATTTGCAGGACTGTGTGAACAGATCGCTTGTAGTGTTTTCTCGGTTCCACAAGTCTCAGCATAGTTTCGATATTGAAGTTTTGTGCTGTTTCATAAGGTGGCCCTTCATTGGGATGAAACGACATGAAATAATAAAAGGAATATCTTAATATATTTAGATGGTTTATCAAAATTATTATGGAAGAAATGGAGCAATAAAAAGAAGTGTAGTCATAAGAATCGAGAGGCAGAATAAGATAGATAGAGAGGTAGAGATACAGAGCGAGAGGGAGATTGAGAGTAAGAGAAAGAGTGTGTGTGTGAATGAGAGTGAGAGAGAGTGAGGGTGAGAGAGAGAGTGAGTGAGGGCGAGAGAGATAGATAGAGAAAGAGAGAGAGAGAAAGAGAGAGAGAGAGAGAGAGAGAGAGAGAGAGAGAGAGAGAGAGAGAGAGAGAGAGAGAGAGAGAGAGAGAGAGATGTGAATAAAAATATAATAGTTTTATTTTTGTACAATTCTTATTCTTTGAAATGTTGCATCTTCAGAAAATCAGGGGGAACCCCCCAAAATAAAAAGAAGAAAAAAAAACAATAAACGCACGCTGACAGGAAGTGTGTCACAATATAACCATATTTGAACCTTTTCAGTGTTATGAAACGCTGGGAAATAACATCAAATAGTTCTTACACCATTTTACATATAGTTATAGACAGTGATTTACCTTGCGTCGGGCCTCGTTCGAGTCATCCCAACAAATAAAAAACAAAAAAACTATACGTTCATTTATTAATGATATCGACTTTAAAAATGCCTACTGAATTGGATTCAAAGTTAAAGCAATAAAATTTCCCACAAGGAAGTAGCCCCACTCGAGAGCAGCCAAGGAACCTCACACGTCCTGGTCACCCACATCTTCAAGTTGATCCCAGGGAGGTACTCCTTTCCTCCTCATCTCCAACGGCTTAGAGACGCATATTCATAGTAGGTTCATTCACACGGACCATCATCACCACATTCACCCGCCTTTCAGCAAAAATGCTGCGCCGTAAAAATATTGGAAATTAGTGGCCTAGCAGTACTTCGGGGGTCTTCCCAGATTCGCGACGAGATCTACAGACACAAAAATGCTATCAGATGGACCAGTCCGAATGATGTGCATAGGGTGATGAAACCGTTCTCCGCTCAGTCGTCCAGTGTTCTGGCATTTCTGACTCGAGTGTTGTCGCCCTGCTGTTGTCGCGTGTAAAGTGGATTCACTGTGAGAATCGCTCAGTCGCCTTCTTTCGGCCGGGAAGAACAGATAGTTTGCCTCTATCTGATGAGTATGAGAAAGAGGTAGAAAGCGAACGAGGTTAAAAGGACCTAATATGGATTGTTTCCTCTCTAACTAAGCCTTCATTGATTGTTTCAAATTCCACTTGAGAAGGAAAGTGAGTGTGGTGAGAGAAGTGCTACGCCGTTGTATTTTTGTTGAAAGATGGTAATGTGGCGAGGTTGACTTGTGTGACAGGTAAAGTGGCGAGGTTGTCTCGTGTGACTTGTAAGCCGCAGAGAGTGCATGGGAAAAAGGTACTTACCTGTGGTGTCCTTGGTTATCAGAGCAATGAGGATGAGTGGGGTTCCTTTGCTGGAACTTAACCGGCTTTTAGGAATCTTATTATCTACTATTTTATTGTTCATTGCTACATTCTTCTTATTTTTTTTTTGTATATCTACCACTGCACTTTATATTGTATCGTCCTTTTGCTGTACGGCCCTTATGTCCAGAAAATAAGGAATTATTATCATTCCATATTCGCACATGAGATTAGAATGTTGGGAAAAAAAACAAAAAAAATCCTACCGTGCATTCAAAGAACCTTTCTAAGTATCTTAGCTCATTTCTGGAGAGGCACTAAACTGGGTTTTATGTCTATTTCCTCTCTCTATTTCTTCAAGTCATTAGGAATTTACCTAACCCAGTGGTAAAAATTATAACTTCACGTTCCTGCGTGGTGGGAGACAGTGAGCTGGCAGAATCATTAATGTGCTGGGCGAAATGCTTAGCGGTATTTCGTTTGTCTCACGCTCTGACTTATTCCACCCACCCAAAAAATTGTTGGTCTCGTGCCAAATTTGAAAGCGATATTATTATTATCATTATTGTTATTATTATTATTATTATTATTATTATTATTATTATTATTATTATTATTATTATTATTAAGGCGGAGAGCTAGCAGGATTTTTAGTACGCCGGACAAACTGCTTTGTGGCGTTTTATCCGCCCTTACATTTTGAGTTTAAATTCCGCTGATAAAATATGCACCAGTCAGGGTACTAAAGTTAATATAACGAAAATTAACCTTCTCCTTCAAATTTGCTGGACAGGTAAATAAATTAGAATCATTTTCTTATTCTGCTTCAGAACTGAGCTTGTGTCTCTCAATGAAACCTATTTCCATTTAGGTAGATATGGAACTTGGTAGCTATGTGTCTTTGTCACAGAAATATTTCTGCTAGTAAAAGCATTGCTTTATGTTGCGTATTCTGGTTATACATAGACACTGATATTTTTAACATTGATATTTTCTCCTACCGAGGCATGAGTACCACAAATGAAGAAAACTAGTAAATACATGCAGGCATTGAAAGGAAATGAGGTAACCACTTGTTACCCTCAAAGAGTCCTTAGTAACAATTATTTCTAACATTTTAGAGGAGACAAAAAATTCTGTTTCAGCTATCAGTACTCGAGGGTTTCGTATTTTATCGACGTAGGAAAGATGACAGCTGAAAATAACTTTTCTAGTAAGATGGAGCATAAAGTCTATCCGAAGCTCTACTAGTTCTATTAATCCGTCACCGTTTACAAATAATGAATAATTGAAATAACATGCTTCAGTGACGTCGTGAATTAATATAGTCCAAAGCTAGGTAATGAGATATTATATTTGTTATATTATAAACAAAATAAACGTAAAACTCTATAAAAATCACAATGATCATATCTATTAACGATAAATAACAAAAAATATGATTTCTTATACAAAAAATATTTATTTTGGTGAATGTTTCAGTTACTCATAGCTACACAATTGACGGTCCTTAAAGATATGAAATATTGATGAAATTAAATGTAAATTTATGGGATTTTATTAAAAACCAAGCTTATCAATATCTATCTTCCAGCATGGGATCTTAAACATTAAATCTTGTATTTTTTGTAGGACTGTGTGAACAGCTCGCTTGTAATGTTTTCTCGGGTCCGTAAGTTTCAACCTTGCTTCGGTTTTATCTTCTGAAGTTTTGTGTTCCCTCATGAGGTGACCCTTCATTGGAAAGAATTGACCTGAAATAATACAAGAAATATATTTTAGTATTTGCAGATAGTTTATCAAAAATATTATGGGAGGTACAAACCAATTTAATATATATATATATATATATATATATATATATATATATATATA
>NC_068995.1:15923833-15926507 GCF_001194135.2 Octopus bimaculoides
GAGAGAGAGAGAGAGAGAGAGAGAGAGAGAGAGCAGGAGTGAATGAAAATGTAGTATTTTTCTTATATGATCTTTATTCATCTAAATATCGCATCATCTTTCGGAATATGAAAAAAACAAAAAAAACAAAAACAATAAACCCCACTGAGAGGAAATGTGTCACAAGTCACCTTACACATAACCCTATAGAAAAACTGATTTTGTATCCAAGGAGTAAACACTTTACCTATCATTTCAGGGGTGCCGGGAAAATAAAGAAGGGTTAAATGGAAATCTTGTATCAACGTTTGAAATCAAAATTATTAATAGATTTCGATGCAAAGCTTCCTAAACCAAAGGGATAAATATCAAAAATTGCAATATGTCTGTTCATTTCATCATTATACCATTCGTTACATAATTTTAAACTTTCAGTGTATTATATATTTACTGTACAATATCTTGAGAAACTGAGCAGAACTTGAATGCTTCCTGTCAATAGAATTAATTTTGACTCCACGTTTCTTAATAACGTCTGGCAGTCGATAAATGTGCTGATGATATTCTGTCTGGTGCAATATAATCTGTTGTTAAAAAAGTAACCACGACGTCGTAGTTTCGTCAGTATTTTGTGTTGTTAAAGTCGGAGAGTAATTTCATCCGTCTTTCCGCTAATTTTACCAAAGGTACATTGTTATATAATTTAAAGCATTCATGTCAAAGAAAATTTCTCTATATAGCATTTCTTCTTAACTCAAATTCCAGTCTTCCTGAAATATTTTCCATATAATTTCCCTATGATTACAACCATTTTGTAGCTTTGTTGATGTACTAATTTCAGTATTTGGTGTGTGTGTGTGTATGCGTATGTGTATGTTTGTGCATGTATATGTTCATATGACAGTCAAGAGAATTATATTTTCAATGATTAGTATAATTACTCTCTAATCAATAGCTATTTAAACAACTGAAATATGAATCTGAACTCCATTACCAAAGTATACAGAGATAAGTATTGAAGGAAACTTAATTTAGTTTATTTGCTCTATGATAACGGTTTGATGCTTGAGTACCGTTTGATTATGATGGACTGTATAATATTTTTTTGTGAAAGCTTCTCATATAAAATAAAATTTTCATAAAACTTTGATAAAGCCAGATGTTATTGATTACACATCAGCCAAATAGTTATTCTAGAAACACAAATTTGGAAAAGTACATTTATGTTCCTCAAATAAATTTCAAATTAGAAAAGAAAAGGTTACAAAATGATGAGGAGAAAATTTAAATATGAAAATTATTCAAGTTGAATTATTCAAATTTTAAACAATATGTCATTTTTTGTATGATCAATTTTAAGTGTATTTTCTGACGATGTATATAAACACTTGCGAGCAACCGAAATACCATAAGACTCTGTTGACATTCTCAATGTTAGGAAGGTAGAGAAGGAGCTGCCAGTAGTAATGATCTTGTCAACAATATTTGATATTGATAAATAAAAGAATGACGAAAGACATTTTGGGACTATAGACTTTCGATAAAATAGAAATCAGTATTTTACAATATATCTAGTTTAGCTGAATGCAAAGGAACATACCGCTCTCGCTTCTTCGATTTGACAGGTTTTACTGAATATATTAATTTAAATGTTTTGTGCTTTGAAAGTTAACATTTTGTTTTGCATTGAATAAGTATAATGTTGCTAATTTCGAGCTTTATCAAATGAGAATAATTAAGAAACATAAAATCATTTTTAAATCTCAAAAATATAAACGTTAACTTTTACTCTAAACAAAGTGTGCTTCTGTTAAGGAACATAGATTATTGAATTCTAAAAAGGGGTCAAGTGCCATAATTGGCGGGAGTTGATGTGTGATCCATTGAATTACCTTATAACACTTGACTGTTGAATTATTGTATCTAATTCAAATTGATGAATAGCAAAATACATTATTGAGATAACTCAAGTGTTATTTTAGATATACTTTTGCGACTTTGTGCATGTTAATTAATGTTTCATAAATTATAACAATTATGAAACATTAATTTGTAATTAATACAATTTATAATTGTAATTCTTATGGAGCTTACAGAATAATAAATTGAATACTGATTTTCAAAATACAAAATATTTATTAAAATAATATTTTATTTATAAAATAAAATTTTAATAAATCTCTTATATGTATATTTGCAGTAAAAGCATGATAAAATGATAATCGTGTTGTTTAACTACTATTTAATTAAAAATGCATTATTTTATTTTATTTAAGATACTAGCAAATGTATACTCCTAATACCGACTATCATATGACAGATAACACTCCGAAATGTATTCAAAGGGGAAAACCCAATAAGTTCAGAATGACAATCCCTTTAAAAGATCTACGAGGGAAATGGAGGCACAATTTGGAGATGGATATAGTCAGCTGCATCTAACTGAGTCTCCGACGACAGAACGTAAAGAGAATGATAATTGTATTACTCATTTCCTTCTTTAATTTTGCTTATCTAATCCCAAAACATTCTGATCTGTAAACATTGTCAAACGTACTCTTAAATGTACATAACAGCAAACAACTTTTACTATCATCTTAAGAAAACACTATCATCTTATAATCAAATTACTTTTAAAACAAACTTCTAATTTTCTTATAATTTGACAGATATTTTCTAGAACAATACCCTGTGC
>NC_068995.1:15926517-15927476 GCF_001194135.2 Octopus bimaculoides
ATTTGTACAAATACAAAGCCTAACATGTAATAATAATAATAATAATAATAATAATAATAATAATAATATTAATAATAATGTGCCTGGTGTACCCTTATCAGACGGGGAGTCATGATGGGTATATTGGGCTTTGTATATTTTACCCCAGTGTCACTTTGATGGCATGCACTGCTCTCTCATTCAATAATAATAATAATGATAATGATAACAACAACAACAACAACAACAACAACAGCAAAAATAAAAATTACAAAGCAACTCACCGATAACTCCGGATACTTCTGGAGAGAATCCTTCGTCGTTCATAAGGAAGAAATCTAAATAACCATATTTAGGGCCCATACGTGCGTGTAAGTTCCGTCTGATAAGTAACGTTAAACCAGGGTTAATTTTTACTTCTACAAACGTTCCTTTACCATTCACTTCGCAGGATGCTCCATTAAAAGCGATGTCTGTTTCATGCTTCCAAATAAGGCGTTTACCGTTGAATACTATCTGGTGCGTTGCTATCATTATTTCTACATCGGCAGTTTTAATATAAACTTTACCGATGTATGTCCTGTTTGGACGACCGGGTTTATAACTTCCTGTGCCTTCTCTTATTTTCGCCGTCACATTGATTTCTATCGTAAGAAAATTTAAAAAAATTCTTAAAAGTAATAATAATAATAACAATAATAATAATAATAATAATAATAATAATAATAATAATAATAATAATTAGACGAGTTAGATCAATACTAAAAACAGAGCTCAATGCTAAAAACAAGATAATGGGTATCAACACCTTAGCTGTCCCAGTTATAAGCTACAGCTACAACATCCTTAACTGGACACTAAACGAACTATCTAAAATAGACAGAAAAACAAGAAAAATAATGACAGGATATAGGATGCACCACCCAAAATCTGACATATAAAGGCTATATATACAACGCACAGAAGGTGGCAGGGGTCTT
>NC_068995.1:15930009-15931528 GCF_001194135.2 Octopus bimaculoides
TATATATATATATATATATATATATATATATATATATATTTGAAGGTTTGGAGGTGATGTACAGAAATTATATATAAAAAATTAAGGTACTCAGAAACCTGGATGTTTGTACATTTACAGATATTTATTAATGTCACATATTAAATGAAGCGCTTTTCACCTAGTCGTGTAAATTTGATTTGTAGTGCAAAGTATAGATTCATCGACTCATATGCCTATTACAGATAGCTACTCTACTGGACCTAGTTTTCGTACCACATAGTAATCGAATACGCAGGATTATATTGCGGAGTTCCATGAAATCCGGGCGTTCGATGGAATTATTTAATGATGCTTATATAAAAAGTGAGGAGTTACGAGATGTGCATGTAGTTAAGGTTATGACCGTTTCGCAGCCTTTATCCAGTATTAACAATTTCAGTGTATAAAAGCAATACACACACACACGCGCGCGCGCGCAAATGCACACGAACACACACACACACACACACACACACACACCACACCACACCACACTATATCACACCACACACATACATTTCTGTGTTGAGAGAGTGCATCTGAGTCACTGCTGACGTTTATGTGCTGTAACTTAGCGGTTTGACAAAAGAGAGCGGTGAATTAAGAATAGCACTTGAAAATAGTATGGCTGTCATCATAAAGTCAGACTAATAAAAGTTTGAAAGAAAATATATATCGCCTCTACTGATCTTGCCAGGACTATGTCCTTCTTTGTGTTTAACAAAATTGATTTTATTTCCAAGATATAAGTAAAATATCTATGATCTTGCAATAAGACTTCTCTCGTTTCTTCTCTTGAGTATCAGAAGGTCCTAAATATTATGTAAGAACAAAGCTAAGATGATAACTTACGTAATACTGGATCATATATCAACGTCATTAGTTCTCCTGGTTTTGCAGGCATTTTGTAACATACAGGGAAAGTCACGTTTTTCAGTTTCACCAAGAAATGGGGATCACCATAAGAACCTGGAAGCATGAAAAACACACACAGAAAACTGTGGAATAAATTTGTATTAACATTAAAAAATAGATTCTTTGAATAGACGTAGAAATATAAAGGTACAAGTTAGGGATTTCGGCATGAACATGATGCTTTATAAACAAAAATTGTATGGTTTTTATAAAGTTTTCACATAGGAATGAAGCTTATAAATATCTTTCTTAAATGCAGCGTATTGAAGAACCATAATATCTCCTGAAAGAGACTTTCGTTTGTAGTATTTGGTAGTTATGACGCCAAGGTTTAGTGAAAGTATTTCAGAGATATTTCGTTATCTGAATTCGCATGCTGAAACAGATTATTAATGGTCACTATGTCGATAATAGATACAGTCACTGGTTCAATTTACCTTCTTTAGTTTTATTGGTTAATTGGTTAGCAGTTTAACCAACTAAGTAATCAATTATTTGATTAATCATGCGGTAATCAGTCAGTCAGATAGACCTGAAGCAGACTTTTGAGTAGGTTGCGAATTGGCAAATAGAATTGATTCAT
>NC_068995.1:15931654-15932824 GCF_001194135.2 Octopus bimaculoides
ACCTGAAGCAGACTTTTGAGTAGGTTGCGAATTGGCAAATAGAATTGATTCATTGATTACACGAATGATTAGTCAAATAATTGATTAATTGGTTGGTGAAATAGCTAACCAGTTGATGAATAATAATGAAGGGGAATTGAATCAGGGTGTGTGGTTATTATTGGTGTAATGTTCCTCAAGAGACATAACAGAATTTCGGAGATGACAATCTAAATAATATTTAAAAAAATTCAGAAATACAATCGTTAGTTTATTTTATGCCGTATATCAATGACTTAACCATATAACGGTGTTCACTAAGTTATTGGATGTCTTATAAATGCAGGCAAAGTGTGCCAACTCATGAATCATTTCAAGCAACTACAAAGGGCTTTAGTAAGTGGCATAAAACTTTTGAAACGTTTTCTTTTAGCATTTATCAAAATGTCATGAATATGTTTTCAATACAGACCCGTTCAGCATACGATATCTCCCCCTACCATGGCACACATATGTAATAAGATATAGACATACAGTATATTCTTTTCTACTCTAAGCACAAGGCCCCAAAACATGCTGTAACTTATTTCCAGTTACATCAAGATTATAAGTAATATATCTTGCAAACTGATTCAAGTTTACGATACTGACACAAATAAGTAAAGAAATGAACAAGAAATCTTATAAGTATTTTCAGGATAAATTTTAAGTTATTATCTGGGAAAAATGCAACATAAATATTAAAAAAAAAAAATTAAGACGGTGAGAGGATAGAATCGTTACCGCGTCGGGAAAATGCTTAACAGCAGTTCGTCCGTCTTCACGTTCTGAGTTCAAAATCCGTCGAGGTCGACTTTGCTTTTCATGCTTTCGGGGTTGATAAGATAAGTACAATTTGAATACTGACCCTTTGGGCGAAATTGGTGGTCTTGCCCCAGAATTTGAAATCAATATATCTACAATATCATCTTTATGCTTTAGAAATAGTAATGATTCTTGTCGTACTGTATTTGGTGAGTATTTTCATCTGTCTCATATAATAGTTTTTGCTTTTAGTACATTGGAATATTCTAGGTAAGATGGGGTAACTGAAACCTAATTGTTTTCATGCACTAAATAAATTTGCTTGTTTTCCTTTACATTTAACTGTCAGTCTTTCTTACTGGTTTAAATAAACGGAGATATCTGTGA
>NC_068995.1:15933581-15935697 GCF_001194135.2 Octopus bimaculoides
TATATATAAGTACAATGAGAATTTCGGGCATCATAAAATTTCTTAAACTACATTTAGAACTAATGCTGAAATCGGATGGTTTGTCTATGCAAAGGAAAAGAAAAATAGTAATTAAAAATAAATATTTTCAAATTATTTAGAATAAACATATTGTCATACATACCGCCACGAGGAGGGGGCTGGTTAACTGTTAATAGAGGAAAAAAAAACATTGGAATATCAACGTTAGCATTTGATATATATGGGTATGTGTATGTGTAATATGTATGTGTGTGTACGTGTGTATATGTGTGCTGGTAATAATGTGGATTATTTAATAGTAAACAATGTTTTTTTTTTTTGGTGGGGGAACAATAACAATATCTTAAATGTTTCAGCTGTTTATTTTGAAGATAAATAAAATTAAGATAATCTTTCAAAGCAGTGTATGTCATAAGTGGACTGCTTGTCTGTATTGAATGAAAGATGAACAAAATGTCACGCTCAATAAAAGTATGATACATTTTAAACTAACTAAATGTCTTAAACACAATTTTGGAATTAAAAGAAGGGATGACAAAAAAACGCCACTGATCTATGATATTCTATCTGCGTATGAGTGTGAATATCTGGGAATGTGTGCATGTGCTTGTACGTGTACATACACATACGTATTCGCACACAAACACACGCACGCACGCGCGCACACACACACACACACACACACACACACACACACACATTCACGCACATATCTGTTAATAAACGCGTAATCCTGGGCGTCCGGGACCCCAGTGTCTCCGTATCAGGACAATTACTTCCTATGACAATTCCACACAGAGGACAACTACCCCCAGGACACTTATCCCCCCACTGGTTGATTACCCGATCTCTAATATATTAAGAAGTTTTAAAAACTCATCTGCAAGTGCAAATTATATGCGATTCCTCGCAAATGTTGTATGACATTTATATTTTCATATATTTTCTACGGTATTAATACGGGCTGAAACATCTAAACATTTACTTCTAGAGCATGCAAATAAGATGTTAACAAAAAATTAGAAATTAATGTAATTATAATTAAATTAATTACTTATTGCTATTCTCCTCAGTACGAAAAAGAATGCATCAAAAAATACATTAGAAAAATATTATATTTTTGCAGAAGACTAGATGGAGTGAGTGTTACATAACATATTCGGATATACATAGTATCCTTATGAAAGATAAATAGATGCTAAGATAGTGTTGTTGAGTCTATTTGTGTATGAACTAAAACTAATGCGGCTAACGGTTACTTGAAAATATAAGTGAAATATGTTTAAGAAACATTCCCTCTATATGAAGATAAGTAATTAAGTGATATACATTCCATATAAAGCATTTATCATCTATCATCCTCGCCCAGGAACTGTCCTAGTTGACCGGACATTCAATAGTAGCCTCGCCGATAATTGCACAATCCAAGATTCTACGTCGAATACGTTTTTCACAGCACTTCACAGAGCCACTCCAATCTACTTAAATGAATGAGAGACAAGCCAAGGTAAGATATCTAGAGCTAATATGGGTCGCAGGCAGAGGAATGCGAGAGCGCTATACATGCATGCACGCATACATACATACATACATACATACATACATACATACATACATACATACATACATACGTACATACATACAATAAGTCCAGGCTTATATCTGTAATTATTGAGGCACTGGGATATGTAGACACTGATTAAATACCACTCTTGAGAAATTAGGCATCTCAAAAACAGAAGGAGAAAGCTGATTCGCAGACTACAGATTCAATCCATAATTGTAAACACACACACATGAATATATATAGACGACGGACTTCTTTCAGGTTCCATCTACCAAATCCACTCAAAAGGCTTTGGTCGGCCCGAGGCTATATGAGAAGATCTCTGCCCAAGGTACCACGCAATGAGACTGAAGCCGGAAACATGTGGTTGGAAAATAAGCTTCTTACAACATACCCACTGTTATTTATATATAAAGATTTATTCTAGATACATATATGCATACATACGTATATACACAAACACACGCATACACGCGCATAGGTACACACACACACATACACACACACACACACACACACACACACACA
>NC_068995.1:15935773-15936531 GCF_001194135.2 Octopus bimaculoides
ATATATATATATATATATATATATATATATACATATATACACATACATACATATATACAAATATGTCAGGCTTCTTCACGGTTTCCGTCTAACAATTCTACTACCACAGCATTGATCATGCTGGGTTATATATAGACCACCACTGTCCATGGCGCCGCACCATGGCTCCGCACAGCAGCATTGAACCTGAAACGCAGTGTTTGCGAAGCGAACTTCTAAATAACTCACCAACGCTCCCTTTGTTTTTTACTGTCTCAAAGGCTTAAACTAGTTTCAAGGAGTCTAATATTATTGATTCCTTCAACTATTTCGCTCTCATTAAAATTTAATCACTAAGATCATATACCTACATAAAGTATGGACCGTTTAAATCTACATTTTTGTGTTCATGAACATACACTTAGTGATTGCACTGTAAAGTTGCAGACTGGATTTGCGATACTGTTATTATAATGCATACCGCGTTTGTACACCGGTGCGGTACGTGCAGGTGGGATACGGCCGCGGTTATCCTCTTCTACAGCGTCTTCATCAGCATTTTCTTTCTTGTCTGGTTTGACGACAATCATCGAGGTTACAGGAGTCACAAATTTGTACTGAAGATAAAAGAACATGCACATTCAGAAAATCGGATTAAACACACACGCACACACACACACACACTCACATACACACACACAGAGGCATACACACACATATATATATAAGTATGCATGCATGAATATGTATATATGCATATATATATATATATATATATA
>NC_068995.1:15936914-15937707 GCF_001194135.2 Octopus bimaculoides
ATGTATGTATACGACGGGCTTCTTTCAGTTTCCGTCTACCAAATCGACTTAAATGGCATTGGTCGGCCCGTGGCTATAGTAGAAGACACTTACTCAAGGTGTCACACAGTGGGACTGAACCAGGAACCGTGAGGTTGGTAAGCTAGCTACTCACTGCATAGCCATGTTTATGTATGTGTATATATATATATATATATATATAAAACGAAGCTTACAGAAAGCTAAAAAGGGAAGTGCAGACTCTAAGGAAAATTAAACAGGAATGGTGGAATGATAGATCAAATGGGGCACAAGAAGTAGCTGATATAAATGATGCCAAGGGTTTGTACTCTTATGTTAAGGAGTTATATGGCCCAAAATTTTCTTCCATGCCTCCAGTGAAAACAGCAAATGAGCGTTTGCTTTTGACTGATAATGCTTCTATTAATAAGCGCTGAGTGGAAGGTATTTCTGCACTTTTGAATAGACTATCATCCGCTCGCTTGAGGACGATAGAAAAAAGCGAACACCTTCCAGTTTTAGAAGAGATGGCATTTGAACTAACTCTAAATGGTATTCTATTTAGCTGTGGATAAGCTGAATACCAATAAGTCTCCATGGTCTGATGGAATCTGTGCAGGAGTCTTGAAATATGGGGGTGACAAAATGTTTGAACTAATGAATATATTAATTTGTCACTGTTGGAGAACTGAGAAAGTGCCTCAAGACTGGATTGATGCCATTTTAGTATATATAAATCGGGGTGAAAGGATCTTTGTGTTAATTTTCGTGGGATTTCAAGATATAAATATAT
>NC_068995.1:15937944-15942592 GCF_001194135.2 Octopus bimaculoides
ATATATATATATGTATATATAGCTCTGTACAAAATGATGGAAATATTGATACAGTAAATACATCTGCGAATTCAAAGGGCAGCAAAAGCATTTGGTGGCGTGGAGTCACGCGTTTGACGCCAGCGACATATGTATGACAATACAAAGCTGGCTCTTTACAAATAATTTGTCTTACCATCCCTGTTGTATTCCTGTGAAATGTGGACTTTTTAAGAAAGGGATTTTAAATTATAAGAACAATTCCACCAAAAATGCCTTCATCGCATTTTAAACATTAAATAGAGCTCTTTTACTCCAAATACAGATGTCCTTGCATCTGCAGGCATCACCTCAGTTAAAGCTATGATTTTGAGAAACCAAATGAGATGGTGTGTCCATATTGTTCGAATGGCGGATGAACGCATGCCCACACAACTGACAAAATTAATTATTAATGACAATTGATATTTAATGACTGATGCGTCCGAAGTAAAATTACCCGATGGACTTGATTATGCTTTGATGACAATTAATTTCCCTTTACCAATTAACAGGCTTGAGAGAGACATAAACTTCATGAAATTTATTCCTTTCTTGAACAAGTGATCATAAGTAATGTTTCCAATCTTACCTTTAAGGACAGTTCAATCGCACGTTTCTTCAACTCATCTTTCTCCGTTTGGTTGTCACTGGCAGTCATTTGATCTAGAATCTGCTTGATTGTCAGATATGCCCACAGTTTCTCTGGAATGCTTTTTATGTCTTCATCAGACAACAAGCTTTCTCTTTTGCCTTCATCAGACAATTGGAGCGCTTCAGTTGTTTCTCCAATATCAATACCGCCTGAACTTGTGCTCCCAACTACATTCCAAGTAATTTTCGAAGCGTCCTTATCCGTCAGTTTCCCGGCAATTACTGCTTCTGTACCATTGAAATATCTGTGGAATTCACTATTGGTTAGCGTATCGTTATCGACCTGTAGTTAGAACAGAAATATGTGAGTCAAAACCATAATTTGGTAATGCAGTGTGGACGAAAACAAAGATTCCCAAAAAGATAAATAATGGACAATTTAGATTGATTAAGGAAGCACTATGAGTAAAGACATTTCTGAGGACAGTGTTGACTTTATTGTTAATTCCTTAAAATACACTTATTCTATTAGAATCAACAATTATATACAAAAATATATATTAAATCCATTTTTGATTATGTCAGCACTATCTGGAGATAATACCCTCACCACAAAAATCTGCCAACTACACTACCACAAGCGTAAAACTGCACCATGAATCATAACAAATGTAAATAAACCACATTCATAGATAAATTACACTTTGAAAGAAAAATATTACAAACAAAATGACACTTTCGCATGCAAGGAACATAACTTGTTGCTGCAACGAGATTTATCCAGGGCAGTTATATAAAAATACGCCCTCAAAATACCCACCAGACGAATATAGAACTACTGTGAATAATTTTAAAATCTACATTTTCTGTAAAGCCCAACAAACAACTATACACATAATTAGCTGCGATATTAAAAGATTCCCTGACTTCAAACTCAGCTGGAAGTTCAAATTTTCCTCATCATACAGACACATTGTTGTAACTCACGGAATAGTTGAAACGCTAAATTTGCTGTAAACCAAATACTGATAGAATTGAAACTCTCAGTTGCTAAGATATATATGCTATAATTAAATGTGTAAATCGTTAATATGAATAGTTAATAAGATTATGAAGCAGAATATTCATATCAGTTAGATGCAGGTGTAAAAGAGAGATACTTTGCCTCACAAAATCTTCTTTAGAAATAAATATTATTACAATATTAGCGCCTCCAATACGTTACGAACGCTTTGATTTCTAATATTTATTAGGTGTTTAATTTCTGGGTGTCTTCATTATTCTAGACTGGATTCTAAATATGAAACATTATTTATATACTAAGAGTAATAAAATGTTCATTTAGAAATAAAGCCTCCAAGTTTCAATCCATACATCCAGCAATAAGACGTTGAAAATAAAGACAAAAACCGATCGAAATGTAATGGTTCATCAGTATACAGACAGAAACACATCCATGGGATCTGGATAGGAGAAGAAAACATTTGCATCTGTCTGTGAATTTAGAAACATGATAATCTAACGGTGGATATGATTATAAAAATAAAATCAACTCATAATATCATCGGGAAACGGAAGTATCTCTCAGGGATAAAAACTCAACGACATGCTCAAACTTAACAATCAGAAATTTAATGTAAACTGACACGTACATAAAAGTCACCAGGTTAAATGAAATAATATGCGTGGCTGCAATTGTTGTTAGGTAGAAAATGAATACTCCTGCAAATTAAATTATATATAAATATAAAAACTCAAGTCATTTGCATCTTCTAATTTTGAAAGTCAACTTGAGATATTAAAGACGAAGTGTATGGCTGAGGCTCATCTTCGTCTTCAGTTCATGAAGAGTGACATGTCTGTATTATCAAATAGCTTAGCCAAGACATTTAAATGTTCTTTAATCGGATAAATACAAGGTTATATTTAAAAAAAGCTGACCAGGAAGTCAAGGAGCGGATATAATATAGGAGCAGGCCACGTCGCCTCTCTACAAATATTTAGGCATAGGCGAGGAGAAAACTACTTGTGTGAAAGCACAATAGCAAAAATACTGACTGTTCTATTTACACATTTCTAGAGCAGACTATACTATATTGCTCTGTGGTAGGCACCATAAGCCTATGTAACAAACATATTAAAAAATTGCAGCGTACCTCAGACAAGTATGCCGTAAGTGGAAGTACAACCTCCGAAGAGAATAGTAGAAAAGAATTATACGTTAGGGATTTGTCTGAAAAGTTTTTATCGATATTGCTCAGTATCTTTTGAACTAACTCCGATGTGTACTTGGTCATTGTGATCAGGCAAAAGCTAAATTTGCGCTGGATACACATTACACGAATCAGACATTATCAGTGGCCTGAACAAACAAATCTAGCAGAAAACAGAACAACTGAAGCCCCTGGCTTTGTTGTTTTGGAACAGATCATTTTCTGGGATATATATTGATAATAATATCGGGTATTTCTAAAATTCAAATCGGAAATGTCCTGTATGTTGTGTGGCGTATATTCTCAAACAATACCCAACAATATACCGGTAAGCTCCAGACCAACTCCAGCAAAATATACTTGGGGAGACAAGATTGAATCAAAACTGCTCTAAATAATCTGGTCATTAAATAGCAACTCTTTCAAGAGAAATGTCTCTTTTATCAACATTCAGCCATCTCGGAAATAGTAAGATGAGTTTAGTGTACTGAGGGACCAATGAAATGCATAAAACCTGCTGATTTTCCATGAAAACATTTCAAAATAATGTATTAAATAACGATAAAGCAATAAAAAAATATTCAAAAGGATTATTAAAATGTGACGAAGCAACTGAATTAATAAAAAGATGGCTATTTCTAACTGCAAATAGTGCGCCCGGAATAATACGCTCTCACTAGAAATATATCTACGGATTACCTCTAATAATGTCCATAGGCAAGTTCAAGAAAATAATAATACTAGAATATGCAGATACTGAAACTGAATTCTCATACAACATTTATTAGCCTTGAACACTTTTATTATAACTGAACAGATTTTTCTAAGCGTGGACATTAAAGGCAGGTATTCAAGATGTAACTAATTCTTGGTTTAAGAATGAGAAATCGTATAGTATATTTTAACGCTTGAACACCAGATATGAATGATATTGAATCTGTGGTCGACGTACATTACCAAAGTATTTGAATTTTACATCTGTCATCAATGCAGCAGATATTTCATTGTAAAAATTCTTCAGTTGGATGGCAGAATCAGATGCTTCATAAATGCGGCGGGCTACGGCATAGTTCTGTAGAGATATTTTCTGAAGTAAGGTGAAATCAGCGTCGGCACCGAAAGACAAAGAAAACACAGGAATTTTTTCCCCGTTAGCTTCGCCCACATTGTGCAGGATACTATTACTGTTAACTACACCAGATGAAGCAGCACCGTCAGTTAAAAACACGATTATTGGAGATCGTCCTTCTGATGTTTCATTCGATAGAGATGACATTAAATCAAGGCCATCTAGAAGTGCAGTATTTATATTAGTACCTGTTAATGAAAAACAAAAATAGAGATAGTAATACAATGTATGTAAGAATTCACCTCGTTTTCCATCTCAGTATCTGGAATATACAACGGAAACCCATATATAAGCAATCAACCAGATGTTACATTTAAAATCGATTGCAAGCAAAAGAAAATTTAGGTACTTACCTGTGTGTCTAAGAATAAATGAGTTACGATCTCGGGAAACTTTAAATTATAAAGAGTACTCAATACTCAAGACAACCTATTGAATTCTGTTTTTTGTAGAACTCTCTAGTTGTTCTCATTATTTATTGATTTAGATTATAGATTATAGAAACGATCGTAATTGAAGTGACACCAGTTTGACTCCTATCCTTTCATATTGTGTAGGTTCTCCCGACTGCATTATATTGCCCTAAATGTATGAATAGTTCATCACGCACGGATCAGCGGGAGTTTAATGTAGTTACTTTTCGTAAGTTTCGTAATATATATATATATTTATATATATATATATATATATATAT
>NC_068995.1:15943084-15946015 GCF_001194135.2 Octopus bimaculoides
TATATACATACACACACACACATATACTCATACGCGCGCGCGCACACACACACACATATATACATATGTATATATATGTATATATGTATGTATGTATGTATATATAAACGGCAGAAAGTTACAAGGATGATGAAAACGCTGAGAGGTTTCTGCATACTCAAGTGTTTGATAAGTGCCATGCATTAAAATCCCGGCGCTCCAGTCACTTTTGTAAGACTCTTGCGACACAAACAATAGGCTTAAGGAGTAAAGAAAAAGCGTTATTAGCGTAAATGAAATGTTTTAGAGATAGTTGATATGGCGTCAGTGTATATTTCACTCCTGAGTGAAACATAAAAATCTGCATGCGCCATATAGGGCGAATATGAAGGGTACAGTAAAACTTCCCAGCAAGCCCCAGTAATTTCTGTGCTTCTGCAAAGAAGTGTGCGGTCTGGCATTGTTGTAATTAAAGACAATGCCCTTATGATTAATTGATGTTTGTTTGTGGAAGAAGTTCTTAACATCAACACCCAAATTGGAAGTATAAACTTCTTCCGGTGATGTCTTCTTTAGAAGCTGTTTGTGGCGGTACATTGCGCATACCCCATGATCGGATGCGTTTTACATTGTTATAAACGATCCATATTTTGTCCCATGCTATTATTCTCTTTAAAAATGTTTCGTTTACTTCATGTTTCTGCAACCAATCGCAGATGGGAAACCGTTGGACGAATTTAACCTCATTCAGTTAATGGGAATCTCAAACATCGAGTTTGCTGACATTACCATATTGATGCAGATGGTTTTCAACACATGAGTGGAATATCTAGAGATAGTACTTGCGATATTCCTTGCCTTATAACATGGGTAAGTGTCAAGTAACTCCTTTATTTTGTTGCCGGTAAACCCGAATGTTCGGCTAGAGTGAGAACTGAAAAATTTCCCAATTGAAATCTTGAAAATCAGTACTGCTCCACACGTTCCTTAACAGTATCCTCTCTGTACACAGCACATATCTTCATGCAGCTCTCTACCGTTTTCTTGCATTTTTAAATTAAAAGAAGAAAAAAAAATATGTCGGTAATGTTCGTTTTGGTTTACCATTTTTAGCATGATTCCAATCACGTAGAATGCTTCATCGCAAGTTCACAACTTTGAAGTGTCAATTATCTAACGAGTACGCATGGGCAAAGGACATAGTGAAATTAAATCATTCATTAAAGTGTTTGAAGTTTATTGTCGACAAAAGCCGAATGAACTGTTTTGGCCAACCCAATAATGAGTGAACAAGAGTTGCGTTTGAAAATTAATTTAAAGGCTTCTGTTTCGCTTTTATCTTTTACTTGTTTCAGTCACGAAAGGAAAACTACCAGCGTCCTTTCTTGCATCTGCCGCAGTGGACTAGAGTTAAAACATTTTCAGTTGTTCGTCATTTATCCTTTTAACTTACAACAAACAACATTCCAGAAATAAAAATTACATAACAAAGTATGTGAAATAGAGGAAAAACAATTAACATAATGTCTGTTCTTGCCATTTGATAACATATTACACATTAGAAAGGGAAATAAACTTTATACGGGTTTTCAGTAACTGTCCTTACTGGGGTAGCATGTTAGCGGAGCAGTTTAGTTATCGACGACGCAATCATGTAACCAGGACTATTGGATTAATACAACACACAGAGTGGCTGGACATACGAACAGTTGTACATACATATATACATACTAACGACCAGACACATATAATACTTACCTACTCACACATATATGTATACCTACATGTACATGCATATAAACATACATATGCATGTTAAACTGTACTTGTGACACATACACTTGCATACTTTAATACACACACACATACTTACATACATACATACATACATACATACGTACACACACACACACACACACACACACACATATATATATATATATATATATATATAAAGGTCAAGGGAGAAGAAAATTTTACTTTCTTCTGGAGTTCCAACATGCTTATTCCAGGCGGTATAATAAATGTTCCAATGAATATCCACAATATTAGCCTTGATACGATGTAGTTGTAAGAGCGGGCGAGATGTATGAAAGTTTTTTTTTTTTAATTACAGTAAGTTATTAGTGGACTATAGTTTCGAGTTAATGGTTCAAATTAAATAAATCAATTTGAAAATTAATTTAATTTAAATTTGCCACGTACGACTTTCATCAGCACTATCTCCCCATATTTACGAAAAATATGTATAATTTTAAAATATTACGTTTTTCATCCACATCCATTCGAAGTTCAAGATATATAAGTATTTTAATTTGAACGTTTATCATGAAAATATAGTACACTATTAATCTACTGTAATTTTTAAAAATACGTCAATTCATCTCGCCCGCTTTTACAGCTATTTCGTATCAAGGTTATTATTGGGGAACTTCATCGGACCATCTATTTTTCAACATGCAAGGAAGTAGCTCTTACTAGGTTCCCCTCCTTTTCTCTTTCTATATATTTGTGCATATAAATATATACATATATGTGTATGTATATATATATATATATATATTACAAATAAAAGGGTAAAGGAACATTAATTTATTAATAAGTTTATAATTAATAATTTTTAAGAAGCCCTACGGTATGTAAACACCATTATCGGTGAAGAACTTATTTAAAAGTTCTTATAAATTTATAAACATAGCTAAGGGATCAGCAACAGTTGCTTCACCACATACCGAAGTTCAGAAATAGCAGCTAAAGTGCTAAAGCTCTAACAGATAGCAGTACTTGTAACTCACAAAGGCAAAACAGGTTAGTTTCGTTGTTTTTTCTTCTTGTTTTGCCTTTGTGAGTTACAAGTACTGCTATCTGTTGGAGCTTTAGCACTTTAGCTGCTATTTCTGAACTTCGGTATGTGGTGAAGCAACTGCTGGTGATCCCTTAACTATGCATATA